>NC_051181.1:116261116-116413616 GCF_013339695.2 Rhipicephalus sanguineus
GATGCTGTAGTTGTGTTGTGTGTGAATCGTCAGAGTTATCGGTTGTGTTAAAGTCTGTGTTGTGTGTACAGAATCACCTGACTGCGGTTGAATTATTTCGGATCCTGGCCCACATTGCACCATCACAGTGTGCACGTTAATGTTATGCTACTTCTGATTTCTGTGTTATATATTTTGGGGTAATATCCTGTTCAACTGCAATATTTCGCCCATAAAATACACCTTATTTATCAAATCTGTCTTTTTCGTCTTCCCGTTATCTTGCAGGCTTCCATTATGGAGCCGTCATAGTGATAAGAAAAAGAACGTGCAGCTATAAAAAAAGTAAGAAGCGGCGCCCTGTCAAAAAATTTCATAATTTCGCGCCCATCGCGTTTTAAAAACGTGACGTTCATTTCCGCTTCCGGTTGTGACGTCATCTTTTTTCTTTTTTTTTAAATTCTGTTTGTCCCCTCCTCACATAGATGGCGACTGTTGCAACAACTAGCCACCGGCTTGACACGTGGGCTTCTACGGAAGTTACGCTACCAGTTTACATATACCTTGGTTTACTGATGCAGCTCCCCTTTGCTCTTGTTGTGGCCTCAATGATGATTCTAGTGTCTTCATTAGGGTGAACCGCAAGAACTCGTGTTTTCTCAAACAGGGGCTGCCAACCACCTTCCGAACAATGAGAGGCCAAAAAACCGTACCTCCCCCACGTTTTTTTTTTACTTTTTCACTATGTTCCTGTAGCCTCGGCACCTACCCGTCTGACCAACGGCTTGGTGCCTTCTTTTTCTTTTTTGGTTCCTGCATAAGCACGTGGTCTTATCTTTTCTGTAGGCTATATATTTGTGGGTTGTTTGTAATACAATTCAGTTTGAAGTCGGCGCTGGTCTTCGTCAATGCTGTGTGTGCTGTGTCTAGTTTTCGCGCTGCGCAGTTTAATAATGGAATACCAACTAGCCCGATCCAACACTTTACACCCATCATTCTGGATAATCAGAACACATTATTCTGGATAATCGTTATTCTGGCTCGTATTCCCAAAACTTTGCTTACGTAAAAGCTTTTCTTGCGCAAGCGTATTTCGAAAGTGTCCATCAGCATGGCGATTGTATACTGACATAACACAGTGGGCACACGCGAAGGCGGCTTTATGGAAGAAACGTAAACGTTCTTCCGTAAGATGAGTTTTGTGAATATGGGCCAAGTTGGATTTTTTTTTCTTATTTTTTATTCCGTCCGCGTTTTATGTTCAAAGCGAGCTTTGATGTTTCCGAACGCCAGTACGCGTACTCGTCACAGCGAGCGGTCTCGTGGACGGCAGCGCCAACGCTTCATGCTCGTGTCTCCGATGCGCAGCGGTGTAACAAGCCGGAAGACGGTCGGCGACAGATTGCGACCGATCGCGACATGTCGCGAGCCGCGCGACGCGCTCTGTCAGCGTGGACAACGAGAGCGTGTCACCAGGAAATGTAGAGCGAGCCGACTGGACTTCGCGGATCGTGAGCATGTGCCCAGACGCGAATCCGAAGGTGTCGCCCAGCATACGGGCGAAGCCCTGCTTCGTCGACTAGCCTGGAATTCACGTATACCACATAGTGTCACAGAGCTTGGTACAAAGATAGCTGCAGAAGGAAGTGTACGGCCGCTGGCGGAAACGCAGCCTGCCAGTGCGTGGTTTTAAAAGGGCTGTTAAATGGCAACACTGTACTATCGGCGTCAAATGAAGCCAGAACAGCGGCAAACATTCTCAGTGGTGCAGTGCGCACAGCCCAGTCGTCACCATGGACAGGTGCGCACATGCGCAGTGCTGCCAAACCGGATGCGCGCGCAATTGTCCATTGTGATGACTGGACGACGCACGCTATACATTGCGAATGCTTGCCGCTACTCGGGTCTCATTTGACGCCGTTAGTACATATGTCAACAATGGTATAAGCTCATTAACACTGATAAGTATTCTAATACTGATAGTTACAGTAGTCAGTGGCAGTGCATATATTTGACACTACGAGAATACGTAGTTATCACAGTGCTGAGGTGAAAGGTGATGACATGAGCCCCTTGACTAAGTCCCCAGCAGCATAATTGTTGGGCCATATGCGCACAGGTGGCCGAACTACACTCAAGAAAAAAGAGTCATTTGCTCTCTTTTCGTTAGCCCGGCTGACTTGCACGCATGTGATTCTCTTTAAAGAGACGTGTGAATTCTCTTTGGAGTTCATTATACTCTCGGAGAGTTGTGGGACCTGAAAGAGATTCAACACGTCTCTTTAAAGAGAGAGAGAGAGAGAAATGTTTTAATGAAAAGCTGGAGATGTTTGCCTGGCTATTCGCCTGACATGCTACTCCAGGTGCTCCAGGGTGTGATTATGATATATACACTGATAACCACATACATACATAGACTACACTGTTTACAAAGTTTCGGTCAGGCTTGTGGCCCGCAAGAAAGTCAGCAGCGCTTTCGTTGCGCGTAACGCACAGGTGCTGTTTTGCCATGGGACCCAGAATGTGCTGCAGTTCTAAGCACGAGTCCTGTTGAGGTTCAGCCGCCTTCAGAAGAAAGTCTTTCTGTTGCGTTCGCCTGCATTCGCAGAGAACGTGTTTTAGGTCTTCTAGGACGTTACATTGAACGCACAACGGTGAGTCCGACAGCTTGACTTGGTTCTTGAAGTAATGTTAAATGGCAACACTGTACTATCGGCGTACTTTAAATCTTTAAATTTAAGAGAGTAATATACGTGGCAAGTCAGCATTCACCGAAAAGAGTAACTCATACTCTTTTCTATTTTTTCCTTAGTGTACTGTACGCTATGCTATGCCGCGTCCTAGTAAACATTGCTATGTCGCCTCCATCTAGGGGTTGCTTTCGCAAACGCCCCCTGAGTACTGATTGGGATGAAGGACAGTGCCATCCGCCACGGGTGTGACGTGAAATAATCCATAAAATACCTGCGTTATGACAGTCCTGCGCATGTGAAATAGGCATGTCCTTGGGGCAACATTCTGGCACTTAGATGACGGGCACTTAGGAGAAAAGATGTTGGGACCGTCACCTCGTGCATCTGAGATATGCCGGGTTGCAGAAGCGTTGCTAAGCTTTTTGAGAAGCAGCAACCTGTACGACGGTGTGCGAGCAACTTGAAAATGAACGCTTCTGCTGACGGGATTCTGCTAAAACATTTCCGTAGAAGATGCTTACGCTGATACAGGTGTAAATCGGAAAGTTATTGGCACCGTACGGCATTGTCCAAGCTTCTCCCGTAAACTATTTCTTGTTTTTGTTATATGCACGCAAACGTCGTTCAGCCAACAGGTTTTGAGTGCGTCTTGTACGGGCGAAGCTATCGGTGATTTAATGTTTCCTCTTGAGCCTCCACTATATATCTATTGCAACTTTCGTCGTTTCTATGAGGCAAGATTCTTGTTGTGTCCACATTCGCACGTTTCGTTCTGTAGGTCGATCGCTGTCGAACATTTTTTCATAAGCACATCATTGGAAAGCAAGAGCTACTACTCACTGACTGAGTCAGCGTATACTATACCGCTATCCCTCAAAGAGTCCACCAAGAGCGCTGAATGCGTCAGTGGTAAAAGGCACCCTCCCTTTCCACGTAGGCACAGATTCTGTACCCGTGTTATTCCAAGCCACGTATGCAACCACACTGCGTACCACGCTGTCTGGTTATCGTCCCCTTCTGGCTTGACCACGTGCTCGTTCTTGTGGCAGAGGCGACCGACGAGTGCAGGTTGGGCGTCGGTCCCCGGACCGGGGTTGCGATTTCACGCCTTGTTTGAGACCCCGAAGCGGCGAGGGGTTGCCTTTCCCGGCGTTGAGGGTCCCGGTTTATTTTGGTTTCCTGCGGGGGAGGGGAGCGAACCCGAGCCCTCTTGCGATGGTCAGCCATCTGTCCTCTGAACGGGACGTTTGCCGCTGTAAAGCGTTCTGTCCTGGCACACGGTGGAATGGATGGCGGTGCGCACAAGGAGGCGCATTTCGCTAATGGTCGACGTTTTAAGCATTTCCTGCCGTCAGCGCGATAGGGTTTTATATAGTCGCTTCCGTTTGTATACCGTCGTAGTGAGCTTCTATAATGGACGCCCACATTGCAATTCTGATTGCTAGTCTTTTTCTTGCTTGAATGATTCTTATTGTAACTGTGTCTCTCCATGACCTAGTCTGTTTCGATAACTTGCTCGTGGAACACCACCGATTGTGGGTTCACATCCCAATGTGACAGAAGTGTGGCGTGGTGTTTTCGACTTAGCGCGTACCTACGACGAATCCCTTGTTAGTTAATCTGTCCTCTCACATTATTTCACTAGTCTGGCTTGCTCTCAGTTCGCTAATACAGCGTGCGCTACCTTTCGGCTCTTCTTTCTTCGTGCTTTATATATGTGGAAGGCGTAAGTGCGATGTTTGGTGCAACACTGTGAACAAGACTTTTACAGCGTGAGACACCTGGGTTGGACTTGGTGCGGGCTAACAGATGAACCGGAATCCGCGAAGCGGATTACTGGCGCAGTTTGAAGTTGAAGGTTTTGGCCTCTCGGCTCACTGAACAAGGCAACCCTGTGGAAGGCGAAACGTTATTTATTTCGAGAACTCCATTTTGGTCGGCGTTCTGTTTTTCTTCATATTATGCCATTACTTCCCGACCGGACGAGATTTCGTCCGATGCTTCATCCTTTGTTTCAATTGAAGAAAATAATGATACCATTGAAGTTGCCGTTTACCGGGAAGATTTTATTCTGTGTTGCAAGCGCCAATGACGCTTATTAGCAAAAATGATAGTTTACATATTAAATTTGCAGTGTACATCCATGAGGAAACCAGAAAAGGTCACGTATCAGATACGGCGCTTACGTGATAAGGCTTATATCGCGGTTACAAAACCTCTACATCAGGACAATTCTCATTACTTTAATCAGCACCATGAAAGCGTGAAAACAGTTGTGGTTACATATAAAGCGTGAGGAAAAGTCTCAGCAGCGACAGAGACAGCGTCAGCTCAAGGCGTTTACGATCTAATCCGCAAAGTATGGCAGGGATGAAGACGGCATACGGAGGTGCTTTCATCGCCGCAACGCATAGCCGCGGGAGCGCCCCGGCAGCGACGCGTAATCAGTGTCTAGATGACACGGAGGTGAACTCGATGACGAGGCGCACGCGAGCAACCTGCTGGATCACGCACGCACGCACAGTATAGGACGCTCGAGCGCGCGCCGCGGCAGTCGAGACATTTTAAATGGAAGGGGGCATCCCAGACAACTGTACAGCGAGGGGGGTGTGCAGCCGAGCAGGGCCATTTCTCATTTTTCAATTACTTCGAGCACGCTTTGCGCGGTGACTCGGCACATGCTGCCGAGCCGATTTCGCCAAGGCCTGCCAACGATACGTCTTAATCCCAACGGCCCACCTGCGCAACTCGAGCAAAGGCGGACAGTAGGGAGCTGGAAAAAGTTGTCGGAAGGTGGAGTGGGGGGGGGGGGTGAGATTGTAGAGAGGCATACGGAGGATGACGACGTGACATCTGCAGCAGGCTGCCCATCCGCGTGCCAGACGCAAGGTCCAGTGCGCTCTTGGTTGCCAGCCCGCTCTTCGCTCTCTTTCTGGTGCGACCTGACCATCCGACAAGACGTGTCCGATCTGTAGCACGGTAGCGACGGAAGGCATCCATGTCGATGTTGGATTCAGAGACGCACACACAGACACACACACACACACACACAAAAAAAAAACGAAACTATAGACAGCACAGAGTGATCGTCTTCGTTGAGGCTTATACGTCGATAGCTGAAGCGCTCGCGCGCCTCCCGGCGGATGATGAAAAAGCTCGTGAGTGACCCTAACAAGGCGATCTCGTAGGATGGGGGACACAACGCAGCGGTTAGTACGAGAGAGGGAGAGCAAAAAAAAAAAAGACATCTCCGTGAAATCGAGAGCGCGAGTGAGGTGGAAAGACGCGTATAGGAGAGAAGTGAAGAAGGGGGAGGAACTTGTAAAAGATTCGCCCCCTTCGTAGTCCGCGGAGGCAAACGAACATTCCAACGTGATAGGGCCATCCATTCCGGCCGTGTCCGACTGTCAGGAACGTGACAGTTAGATCGCCGAAGCCCTGCCTGTCTCCTCCTCGTGCTTTCTCTATCTTCTTGTACGCGCGCTTTCAAAACCCTGTCGATTCCGCGCCAACCCAGCGTTACACGTAAGAGGGGAGAGGAGGAGACTTCTTCGGCGGTTCTCCCTTGCTCCGGATCGTCCAGCCATGCAGCGGTCGGTGCACACGGCCGACGTTGCAAGCTGCAACAGGCAGCGGCGAGACGACACGGACGTCGAATGCTTCTCGAGGCGCCGCCGGACGTACGACGGCAGCCAGCGGCCGGGGTGAACGTCGGCACCGACAAGAACAACAAGCCCTCTGCCGTTGTCCCTCTCTCGGAGGAAAGCGACCGCTTTCTTTCGCCCTGCAGCGGCAAGCAACCGATCGCTGACGCTTTGTCGCTACGGTGGTGCGCAACCTGCCTGCCTGCCTGCCTCCGTGGCCCCGGACTCGATCGCGCCTTCTTCGCTCGAACTCTCGTTGTCGTGACAGATAGCCAGCGGTGCTCGCCGCGACATAGAAGGAGGACCCGTTCGCAGCGAGCGAGCGAGCGCTCGCTCGCGCAGTCTTCACCGCGCTTGCGGCGCTCTCGGGACGGATTTTCGCCGATCGGGGGAGGGCAGTCCCAGTTTCTCGCGGTCTACACTGTCATTTTATTCTTTTTCTCCGGTCGAAGGAAGGAAGGCGGGCGTACGCGCGCGACTGCGTAAGACCCGTGGGAAAGAGCACGACATCGCGCCTAGGCATGCTTGCCCCCCGACAAATTGTCTCGACAGTGCGCAGAGGGGACGAAGGCGCGCATTGCCGAAGTGTTTGTTGCAGTCGCTCTATGTCTCACTGTCTCTCTGTTGCGCTAGAAGAGAAAGAGATTAGGTCGTTATTGGTGTATACGAGAGCTACGAGTAACAGCAGGTTTTTGCGTGTTGGCCCGTAGCAACGTGGTTAGCCTTGTTCCTGATATTCAGTTTACAAAACATGTTCCGTGTTCGAGTTGAGAGCCCGTTTATCGTAGCCTCCGAGGAGCTGGATAACTCTGGTTATATTACTATCCTCTTATCATTTGCTTGATTAGTAGCGCATCACTGTTGCATTTCATGGTTACTCCCTGTATAGAAAACAAGGTACCCGGTATATATCGCGCGAGTCAATATTTACAACACAAATTTTGATGCTTGGAAGCTGCTTGTTAGTGTTTCTTACTGCGTTCAAGCTATACATTAGATTGCTGCTCGCATTAAACTATCGTGTAAGTGAGTACTACGACGACACACTAAGAAAAAGTAGTCGCAGAGTCCTTTATGCATTTGCCTAAGACGACTGGAAGGCGAAGGCGAAAGCCATCTTCTTTCTTCTCCTTCGTACTTTTCATCTGAGCCTATTGTATTGACCCCTTCCCCACGTGGAAACTTGCTGCACTTAAGGTGCAAGGGTTCTTAGGTGGGCTAGTTGGTTCATGAACATTTTAGCAGAACAGCGCAGAAAAACGGGACAGCGAACACATAGGACACAGCGCTGACACATGACTTAACGTGGTTTTGCACTGCCTCCGGAATCTGCGGCACTGCAAGCTTTCTGCACGTCACATGGTTTTGCACAGCCTCCGTGATCGGGCCGCCTTTGACCAAGTGACGATGTCGTGCGATGTAGTCATCATGTGACGTCACAAATTCTGGTGATCTGTGACGTCATGATTACGTGACAGGGTGACGCCATTGATGGCGTCATGTTACATTGAGATCGTGGGACTTTCGGTTCGCCGACAGCACACACACATATTCACGTCACATGACCTTTTATAGGCTTTTATTACTATTTTTATGCATCATCGTGTTGACGCCAACGCGGGTCCCGCGATGTGTCGTCAGGCCTCGCCTAATCTCGAGGACGCCGCCTGCGCCGGCGGTCAATTTTCGCCTGTGAGGAGGCATCTAAGGCTTTACCCTTAAAATAAGAAGGCTTTAGCCATCGAGTCGCCTTGGGCGAATGCGTAAGGGACCTTGTTACTTTCCATTCGTATCTCGTTTCTGAGCTTTCAAGTTCTGTGCGATGATTAGCTCTGAGCGACGGCACAGCTGGGCCTTTCGAAGCTTCGAGTGCCGATGAAAATGAATAGAGGATTACAATGTCGAAGATACTTGCGCTGCACGTCAGCGACGAGACAGGGCGTGTGTAGCCGAAAGGCGTCCGTCGGTGTTTGTCCAGCGCGCAAAGGCCGCGTGACGTCTAGCCAAGCCCAACCCAAATCTTTCATGTGGGCGAAGCAATCCATCACGATTTCATTCGCCCAGTTTGTTTTGCCTCCCTCATTTTCTTTCATCCGTTGGAAGGCCGTGGCACTGGCTTCATACCCGGCGCTTTCTTTCATTTCGACCGTCGCGTGTTAAGCGCGTGTTTGGATGTATGAGTGAGTACGAAGCGTTCAGCCGTTGCAGGAGCCTGAGCGCTGCTAGAACTCTCTCGTATTTAAGCGCGCGTTGCCTACAGACGCAGATGAGAACTTCGTATCCCCCGATGAACCGGGAAAGCGCGCCGGTGAACGTGAACTGGAGGCTTCATCATCGTTAGTGGTCACCTAAAATGAGTCCTCTAGAAAGGCACTTAGGAAATAAAATGAAGAAGAGAGGTTGCACTACGGCATCAGTATAGCAGGATGAATACAATCTAATATGGTCATGTGACATGACCAACAACCAACTGGCGATCAAGGAACTCCTGACGGATTTTCTCACCGCCCGTCGCCACACTGATTAGATGCCTCACGATTTGTGCTATTCTCGACAATGTGACATTCTGATTGGCTAGAGCTAATCACAGTTGACAGGATGACCTCGTACAAGTGCGCCTTCTATGATTACGTCAAAACGCCGCCATTACAGATTTTGACAATGTGTCGGAATTTGACGATGTCCGGAGTAGCATACCCCGTTCACGTGTGCTCTCACCGACAACTCCGTGTAAAATAAAGACCTGTGCCATATCTTTCCCTTTTCTTTTTTCTAGCACGCTTGCATCATGACTCCACTAGGCTATAGGAAACTACAAGTATACCTCTTCCGGTTGATTTCCTCGATGCCTTTTCCATCATTTGTAATTTTCTCTCGTTCTGGCCTGAGTATTGTTACGCTACCTTCTCGATCCACCCGGTTAGCTCAGCATACTGTGCGATTCCGAGCACGTAGCTGAAGAATAGGTTAGCGAGCGAGTTCACCAAATTTGTCGCCTTTCGATCGAAACGACCACTTATCGCATTTGCAGCCAACTTGGGTTGGGCGACATCTCTCAGTAAGCGCTAGTGAATAGAAAATTCTTGGGCTGTGTGGTGTCTCCATATCAGAAAAGGAACAAGGCTGCTGCTGCAGATAAAGTCGGCGAGCCCCGTCCCGCCGCCATTTATGTCCTTAATATGCACATCTTCACGTGTTCGCGCTGCTGAACCACTCTTTCTCTATGCCATCCTTATTTCCTTTCGCATCATTATCCTTTTATCTAAGTGGGAGGTAGCAAATGTGACCTGTGTGTACAGCTAACTTCATGCCTTTTCCTCCTCCTTACATCCGTCTTTCGTGAAACGCACTTAGTATCAAGGTAGAGAGCTGGGCTAATTGGAATCGATGCATCGTTTGTACACTGTCTGCCGTCATTTTCTACACCGTTTCAAAGTGTGAACACACAAATGCGCCAGATGTGCTGTCAACAGCATCGGTTGAACAGGCGGATACGGAGGTGATCACGCTGACCGACAAGGAGCGAGTAGAGCTTTCGGCTTTCTTTGTTACTGATTACAAAAGGAATACGCGTAAACAGTGGCGCAGGCAAAGTACTTAACGTACCTTCATTGCTAAAAATTACAGCCGACATGCCAGCATCACTCACATTAAATCTTCGCTGTCATTGCCTTCCTTAGATTCCCGCCGAAAGATCGCTTTGATCTGCTTATTTCATAAAATAGCATCCGGTAAACACGTAACCACCCTCCCTCTTTCCCAACCGACACGAATGTCCCGCCGTTTGCACAATAACCGTTCCTTCAAACGCATTTTCGGACGCACTAACGCATTCAACTCATCAGCATTGCCAGTAGCACTTGAATTATGGAATGGTCTTCCCGATAACGTTGTCAACATTCATGACCCTATATTGTTTCGTCACGAAGTAACCACCATTTTTTCATGACTAGTGGCTTCTACCTTCCATTAAATCATATACATGCTCTTCACTGACTATTGTATAATTTGTTGTTGTCAAGTGATGTATCCTTACAAATGAGTATCTCTGCATTTTGTTTATTAGTTGTATGTCACGCTTGCTCTCGCTAACAATTATATAACGTTGCTTCATAGCTTTATGTAGCACAACATGTATCGCTTTAATGCTTCCACTTATGTGATACTATACACTGTATAATCCCCCCCTCACACAATACTCCTGCTGGAGCCTGTGGGGGGTTTTGTCAATAAAATAAATAAAGTACCTGTTTCTCGGTGAGAACCTTATAAGAACTATGCTGCTCAGTGTGGTGCAGCTGCCTAGCCTTCATAACTGAAACTATCGATGCCATATTCCGCGCCAAACACACTCCGTTATGCGGTACACCGAAGTCGCTGGCTCGGGCGTAATATTTTATCTGCCCTCGTTTTTTCAAGCGGGTTGGTCCCACTTTCCTGTTTTGCCTCTACTTCACGCGACGAAATCAAGGCAATGTAATGATTCCATTACAATGGTATCTCGTTTTGTTCATGATCAGGGATAAGATTGATGCTCTGTCTTCGTTATAACCGATACTAATCTGTTGTAAATCGTAGAGGATAAGCAGCCACCTACACCATGGGCGTAGCCAGGAGGGGAAGGGGGGGTTCAAACCCTCTAGAAATTTTAGCATATTTAAATTTTGCATGTGCACTTAAATGCGCACACATGCAAACGCACGCACGAATATACATAAAAGATGATTGACCCCCCCCCCCCCCCGAAAAAAATTTCTGGCTTTGCCACTGACTTACACCGTAACCTACTGTAATCCGACATAACCTGCTGCATATGGTGGAGATGAACCGAGCAAAAGGAATCCTTACTGTATACAAGACTTCAGTTACCCATGCATCATATGCATAGCTGTCGTTTTTCGAGAAATTTGTTCTCGCTGTCTGGCGTCTAGTCCCGAGACCAGCTCGATCTGGTCGCGAGAAAGCGGCCGCTGCTCATGGGGTCCTCCGTGGACTGAGGACTCCGCCCACGTCCAGGGCCCGTCGAAGGACCCTGCGGCTTCTCTTTATTCTAATACATTTTTTCTTCTCCCTCTCTGTCTTTCTCATTGCCAGACTTCGCTTCGCATTTGAGAATCTTCGTTCACTGTTCGTCTCAACGGGTCAATCGGTTTCTCAAGGACCCTGAATCCGCAAAGTCTCCTTTGCTCTACAAGTCAAATCAGACACCACTTAAAGAGTTGTTCTAACTTTTCTTTCGCTCCGTATAGATTGATATTTCTTTTCGCATCAGCGAAGGCGAATATTCGGTCAAATAAAAAGTTTAGCTCAGGCTTAAGTATATGCGCGCGCCTTGCAGAACGGTGCGCAATTCTTCTCCAACTCCAGGCTACAACATTTTCATAGTACCTCGAAGGAAAGAAAAAAAGCAATGAAACAAAACAATCTTGCTTCAAACGGGCGCAGCACGAGTTTCCTCGCGAATCGTATATGCAGCGAATGCAGGCTAGCAGAGACGGTAGAGCGCCCCCCACAGACCTACTGTACCCAACGCTTAAAAGAACTCACGATGGCTTCGAGTCGCCTCATCGTTCAAGAGGCAACGCACTCACCACCGATGATCCGAATCCCAGAGGAAGGGGCAGCACGTGCACTCTTCCAAGGGGCAGGCCTGAGTACCCTGGCTGTGGCCAGGTTCCCCTCCATTCCCGGTTCTTCCTCTTGATGTTCCTTGAGCAACAACCACTCTGGGAGCCTGACTCAGGGACAGCGGCACCAGGCAGAAGCTTATAAGAGCTTGGCCCCGTTTCTCCACCGCCAGCATATCCACACCTTGCATTGCATATGGGCGGGAAAAGTATTCCCGAAGTTCCGAAACTATATTAGGGCGCCTACTCTTGACTGTAGGTGGCGCGGCTGCATGGGGGCCGGGAGTGTGGCTTTTTGCTGTCTCTCCCCGCCACCTACCTCGACATCGGTCGTCCCCACAGGGTCGATCAGTGGCTGCCGAGGCGGCGGCGCGCCGTTTGAACGACGACGCGTGGCTCGTGGCGAGTTAGCACGTAGCATCAAAAAATGGAACACCCCAAGCGCGTGCGCGAATTTGCAGCGACGACGACCTCTTGGGTACTAACTTACACATGCAATCATTCACGCTTCTGAGGAATACCGTTTTGGGAGACCGCCTAGCCGCGTGCCACTAGGCCTTTCTCCAGGCACAAGAAAACCACGGAAAGACTAAACAAAGGTTAAAAAAAAAGTGTCGGTAAGAGGTGTGGGGGGAAACCCGAAACCGCAAAGTCGAAAGCGTTCCCCTCCCAACTTCACCTGCCCTCCAGCGCTCCCTCCTCAGTGCTGGCCTACCATCTGCTCCCTTAACGACGACGAGAAGGGACATCGCCACACGCATGCGAGGTCCCCTTCTCTTTTTGAACCTTACCGCTCGAACACTTTGGATTGGAAATGTCGCGCATGCATAGTGTATGCACGCTGCCGCCGCCCCGTTGGCTGGCCCCTTGAGCGGGGTCCACTCCGCGCCGTTTCCTATAATATGGCCCCATTGTTCCATATTTTTATCTTTTTGCCTCGCTTTTCTTTTTTTTTTCGACACTTCTTCGAGGCGCGGGTCACCGTAGTCACTATTGCGGCGCTCGTGCCCCTATACGCCGGGCTCAAGTATAGCACGGCCCTCGGTGCCTCGCGCGCTGGGAGTTGAGTTTGCGAAGACGCTGCGCGTTTTACCGCTGCTCTGTCTTTTTTTTAACGAGTTCGCGCTCCACGAGTGTCGCCGCTCGTCACTTTCGCCTTGAAAGTGCTCGGCGGCGGTACCGGCCTCTTTGTAAGTCAAAGTAGATTAGACCGCAAGAAGGGACTTTCTTCTTGTTGCACTCGACTGTCCCAGGTGTACAGGCCCGTCGGGCCACTTTTGGACGGTTCGAGTAAGCGTAAAGGTATGGCTCTAACTTCGCACCGGGTTCCTGTGGCTTGGTCGTATTCCACGTTTGGCACGGTGTGTTGCGTTTTCATTTTGAACTTCTATATTTAATATTTATTTATTATTTATTTATTTATTTATTTTTTTTCACCCACGGCCCCTGGCATACTGGCCCTTTCTGATGAGCTTGAGATGCTTCCATTTCAACCCGCGCTCCTTCCGGCTTCGTATCGCCATATTTTTATTTATTTTTTGCTCAATTTGTTTTTGTCCGCTTTCCCGGCTTTTGCGAGTTTTGGAGCACGACGCTTTCGCCGACTTTCAGAGGAAACTTACTTTCCAAGGTATTTGAGAAGTCCTGAAAGTAAGGACACGAGGCAAGGAACTCGTCAGAGTAAAAAACGAAACTTGTTCGAGTGCTTGTCACCTGTCTAATTCACTTTAAATACGGCTTCGAGCTCGCGCCACAGCGTTGGTTTGACACGAGTGGTCGGTTGATAAAGACGTTTTACTCGCGTGGTGAGCCGTGCTTTTTTTTTTGACTTTTTTAAAACTATCTATTTATGGAGAAGTGAAGTATCTCTCACGGAAGTCCATGCCGGACATCCCTGAACGCCAAGTAATATACATGTACAATTTTCTTGCGGTAGTTCTCAAGCAGACGGTTTCTACGTTTCTCCTTCTACGTTCGTCCTGTAGCCAATAGCGGTTGCTTGAGCGTACCTCGTGAGGCTTCCTTGCCCACACGTGAACGTCCCTACTAAGGGCTCTGAGCACAAAACATTTTCACGAAATCCCCTTGCAGAGGGTATGGTTGAGAACACGTTCGCGAAGCCTTGTCGCGCATTTGTCGATACAGCGGTCGCATCGATTGACGAAAAGCGGTCATTGTGACTGTTCCTGGCATCGAAGTTATGCAAATATCAGAGCAGATTTTTTTTTTGCTTTCTTTCGCGAGTTACATGGTACGAGGAATATCGATTGCTGTACGGGAGCCAAAACCTGAACTTACGTGTATTTTTCTAGTCATATACGACCCTACTGGTCCCCCTCTCGTTTTGTTCGGAGCTTTTTTCTTCATCGGTATGATTTAGCACGTATCTCAGACCTCGTAGCGAGTAACACTGATACAGAGGAAACGTTGCTGTCTGAATCGCGAAGCGAATATTACACCTACGACTAATAACCTTGAGTTGACTTCAATCTACGCGCAACCACCATAAAGTTTCACGCTAAGAGCACCAGTGGAAACCTGGCGCTCGTGTCTGTTTGCGCTCACCGGAAATATGACCACTCAACTATTTTAAAAGATGAAATTCATAGCGCGGGTATGTATACGTTATACGCTGCTGCCATTTTCCACCAAATGTTCTCTAGCTAACTTGGCGTTCAGTTTCTCGGCTATAGACCGCGGGAAACTCCACTAGACAAGTAAGTGTATATATAATTACCCACCCGTACTGCAACCCACAAGGCGCAACCACATCGCGCTGCCAAACTCGACACGCCACTTGGCACCGGAAACGCACACCGATCACTTACTTCTTCAGGCAAACTGGGCGTGAGGCGAAGCCCACCCTTAAAAGAAAAACAAAAAAAAAAATAAATAAATAGGCTGACGTGCGTAGGCGGTGGTCGCCGACTCCGGGGTGTCGCCGGAAACGCCGGGCACTTGAGCGGGGATCTTCGGTTTGTCGGGTGATGCACTACACCCGCCGATGCGGTGAAATAAACCAAGAAACGAACGAGACTGGTTCGAGAAAGTATGTAAGGCGGGGAACGACACGACATCGTGTGAGAGCGGTGGGTTTCACGCTAACGCAACGCTAAAGCTGCCGCCAACACCGCAGACCAACAAACCGAGCGCGCTATATATATATATATATGAAGCACCACGTGTCGAGGGAGACGGGAGTCACACTCTAGCGACGACACCGCCGGATGACTAGAAGGAAAGCGAGACTCTGACTTCGGCTCTTCGTCTTCTTCTTCTAGCATCTTCTGATTGTTTTGTATACTCTTCGTCGTCTTCAGTTTTTGCTCGTTTCTATTCCTCGCAAATCAACGTGTCTTGCGGCGGAAGGTGATCCTATCGGGCTCGGTAGTCGAGGATGCATTGCACCGAGTTTGCTGCGAAAAAAAAAAGAAATAAAGAAGGGAAAAGGAAACGACGGTGAGTGGAGACGGGATCAGACAGACAAAAATAATATACGAGAAAAAACTGTGATGCGCGGAATTTATGGCGGTGTCGTATAGGAAATCCAAGCACTGCTCTTGTATATTTTTATTTCTTTCGCCTATACATTAAACATGATGCGGGCCACACCCCGTAGTGATGCGGTGCTGCGGCACCGTTCGACACGTCATTCGTCTCTGCCCGCCGCCGCCGCCGCCGGCTGCACAGCCTGTCTCGACGAGTCGCGCCAGCTTTCTGTACTTGGAGGTGTGTTGTAAGCACTGAGACGGTGTTTCGCTCTCCCAGTACACTCGGTGAAGAAGTTGCGGCACCATAACTTTTTTCAGCGCTACCGGACAGTGATAATTCGAATTGTGGTGACAATCGCGAGCAGAAGAAAAAATGAGCCCACTTACTGTAAGCGGTATATAATCAAATCGCGATGGCAAGGCTGTTGGCAAAGACACCAGTATATATTTTTTTAGCAGCTCAGTCAACAGAGAGAGAGAGAGAAGAATAGAAGAAAGGCGGGGAGGTTAACCAGGGCTGAGCTCGGTAGGCTACCCTGCACTGGGGAAGGGGGAGGGGAAAGGAAAGTTATAGAGGACGAGAGAATAGTCAGTGTTTCAGCCAACATATGTTCCGACCTGTGCGACTGCCTGTAGGCTTGATGTGCTCCCCCATGTGCGTGTGTGATTCCGTCAATCTCTCTTTATTTTTCAGTCTCTCACTTCGCCCCTTTATCCCTTCCACCAGTGCAGGGTAGCAAACCGGACGTGCGTCTGGTTAACCTCCCTGTCTTTCCTTGCTTCTCTCTCTCTCTCAGAAAAAGTTTGCTGCTGATATTCGGAGCGTGTGCGCGTATGTTGAACAGAGATTTATTTCTTTATTGAACATTCTCGAAAAGGTGCACAGTCGATTTTTAATTAGTTTAAATAAAACTCGAAGTATTACGTTCTAAAATCACAGTATCCTTAAAGGGGCCATGACATGGTCCCTCAACAATTTGCGGTTTTCAGCGAAAAGTAGAAGATGGTCTATAATATGCCTATATACGTAGGCGAAAAATAGACTGTAAAATAATATTTCAGTGCAAAACAGGCCTTGGAAGTAGGCGATTATAAACCACACCCTCCGCCGGTGACCGCCACTTTGCCATGGCGTGGGTGACATCATGGGCTGCATGGAAGGAGCCATTTTCTTGTATCCAAGTTTCAGCCGCTGCAAATCGTTCAATTTCGATGCCGAGCTGAAGAAAGCTTAGATAGCTCGATTTTACGCGCAGCTGAGCACGGAACAAAATCGTTCGCCGGAATGCAAAGCAAGCAGCTTGTAACGTCACGACTGTCGAGTGCGACAGTGTTGCCCGACTCTCAGGCTGCTCGCGTGTCTATACAAATATTCAATTAAAATTTAACTGCTCGACCAAATGCACTAAAATTCGCCCGCTTATTTGTAAACGTGCGAGGATCAACCCACATAACACAGATTATACGATCGAAAATTGAGTGTCATGGCCCAGCCCCTTCAGGTTATTTTGACAATATGGAGTTCTTTAAAGTGCCTCTGAAGCGCAAGGGTTTATGCTGTTAATGTACCGCCGGAAATAATCGCTGCTAAATGCAGTAAAAGAGGCACGTCGACAGGATGGAACGCGTGCCTCTTTTTCTGCATCTAACGGTGACTATTTATTGCAGTACACTAAAAATTTCAGTATGAACAAGCTAACTTGCAAAAAAAAAAAAAAGAAAGACTTTGGCCTTTTTATGTGTCGCCTTCTTGAAGTGCGGCCGCTGCGGCAGGGAGTCGAACCGGAAACCTCATGCGTAGCAGTGCTACGTTGAAGCAACTAAGCAATCGCGGTGAGAAATTGCTTATCTGCATCGGCAAAGTTGACAATCACAGTTTCTGGCTATGCTGATGATGGAAGTGTGGACATTTGTGAATTCCCCCCGCAGCTATACATAATGTACAGCCGCTGTAAACCCATGTGACCCACGTAATCGGTTATTATAGTCACGCGTTTCAGCGATGGTCATTTTCGTGATTACGCAGCATATACGTATTGTACAATTAACCTAACAGTGATGAAGTTCAAACTGACGACGCCTATTTGGGTTCCGACGCTCTGCTGTGCTTGTGAGATGTAATTTTGGCTTCTCCGGACCAACAAGCTCGATTATCCGGGAGATTCATGCCATATCTATGTGTTTACTACGGCACGTGGATGACTGTCATATTTGTATACCGTCTTGAGACTACGAGAGATGCTTCAGATTCAGATACGTCCCGACTACGCATTCAACAATGAAGCAATATCTGGCATGAGGCATTACTATATTTGCTTTTATTGGTGGAGCTAATACACCAAGTATTAATGTAATATATTGCGGTGTTCATGCAGCTGTATTATACGAGACCATGCGTGGCGCCATGATGTTGTTACTTGAGAAATTTCTTCCTTCTACTTAGTTTGGAACGGTGCGGAAAACGTGAGTTTCATTTTCATAGACATAGAAGTAACGTAGCCAGGTATTTTACGGTACCTTTGCAACTATAGATTGCAGAGATGAGCACTGTCGGTCATTCCTGTTTAAAATAAGCGTATTTGCGAATTCAACCCTCAGGAGCGTTGTTGGCGAAGTAGGGCTCCTTCACATCAAGCGAGGCCTGGTAACTCGCGCAGTCGCATTTGTAGACGAGCCGAATGAATGCAAAATGATGGTGCGTGAAGTCAGGTTAGTACCGTATATATAGGGTCATATTGGGCGTTTGCTTGCTCCAGCGCTGTGCTGCTTCAGTGCTCGCATGAAATGGAAGCTTTTTTTTTTTAAGTTTTACGTGGCAAAAACCATGACCTGGTTATGAGGCACACCCTAGTGGCGCACTTGGGATTAATTTTGACCTCTTGGGGTTCCTTAACGTGCTCCTAAATCTAAGTACACGGGTGTTTTCTTTGCATTTTGCCACCATCTAACTGCATGCTGCTCAAGGTGGACGATTGGGCGAGTTGGTGATTCATGATCGACGTATGTAACTGCGCGGTAGTAAACACGGACGACAAGAAGACACAAGGACAAGCGCAGACTATCAACTGAAGGTTTATTTTTCACAAACCACATATATATGACTGAAACAGAAAAAGAAAACACAAAAATCTACAAAAAAATGATGATTTAGCTCTTAACAATAAACAAAAATTGAACGTTTGACAAAAGCAGGTTCATGGACCATGTGCGCCACTTGCCAGATACCGTAGCTCTTTATCTAGAAGAGCTAACGACGGTTTGCTGACGCACTTTTCTCGTTCCCGTGCCATTTTTTCCGC
Organism: Rhipicephalus sanguineus; assembly: GCF_013339695.2. Lineage (NCBI taxonomy): Eukaryota > Metazoa > Arthropoda > Arachnida > Ixodida > Ixodidae > Rhipicephalus > Rhipicephalus sanguineus. The sequence continues at coordinate 116,279,850 of NC_051181.1, forward strand.
TTCGACGATCATACGGGTATGATCGTCTTTGTGCCTGTGCATGCATGCTGCCGTGGGCGGTAATCGAACCCGTGCCCTCGTACGTAGAGGAGCAGAGCGACACCCAAGCCACTAAGCTGCCGCGGCGCGATAGAGGAGGAGAATAACGATTTGTATCACTACATGTACAGTCGGCGGCAGAAGTTTAGAGGCCACTATAGGTCTGAGAAAACTTCGAATTTCCCAGAAATGTGGGACTATTCGTGGAACGACACAGTACATGTTGTTAGCGCGTTTTAGATGAGGCCGGCAATCTAAATTCAAGGCTACCTGCCGAAGCAGCGGGAATACTCAGCTTTTTTTTTTGCGTCTCGTGGTCCTTAAAATTTTGACGTTCACTGTTGATTTTCTAGCAGCGTTTCCGGCCTTAAACAGTTCCTGCTTGAACGGACAGCGATGAAGCACCGAATTTCGATAGAGAAATACAGTAAAATTCAAATAAATAAAGGATGAAATGCACGGTTCTACTTCGCGCGCGCGTTTTCTGTGCACTAAACCTGCGTGAAACTGGAGAAAGCCTTCTGGCCCTTGCCCCGAAAGATCGCCCGGCCCGTCGCGTGTGCTCTGGCGCTGAAGCACGTTATACGCATGCCTCTCAGGTCGACTCGAAAAACCTGATTCCCTGCTACGGTGTTCTTTTTTTGCCCCCCTCGTGCCAGAGCCAGTTGCCGAGGACTCGCTTGTTGCGTGCGACTCTTCTGCACCCGAGTGATTTGCATAGTGTCGTGACGCGCGCTGCGATTTGTCAACCGGGCCTGCCTCCGTCTCCGCCGCTGCTGCCTGCCCCCTCGATCGCCGACCGCCGCGAATGCAGCGATGGCTTCCCGCATGACACCGGTTCCATGCGGCGCGGCGACTGCGAGCAGCTAGCTACACGGCGGCGTCGAGTACTGCTAGTATCGATACACACAGACACACATTGTACGTTTGTGTTATTTACGAATTTATATTTCATAACTGCCGTCGCCAGCGTTGAGGACTTGGTGTAGGTAGGTCGTACAGCGATGGCTCCATGCCAGCATGATTCGGTGCTTTATGTACCTGTCGCTGTTACACTTGCGCGATAGTCTTCACTAACACACAATGCAGGCTTGACTTCGTGCGGCGACGCAACGCGCTGTAATGGACTGTGTTGCAGCTCGGTTCCGTCGCGCTAAAAAGAAAAGTGAGAGATAAGACTCGGAACGGCGATCAGTGTTTGAGCAAGACTGGTTCTTGTGCATTTTTTTTTTTGTGACGTACGGTGTAGTATTGTAACTGGGGCGACGTAGTGTTGTGTATTATTGAGAAATTGAAAGAGATAGAGAGGACACAGAGAAAAAAAGAGGGCAGGAAGGAAGCAAGAAGGTTAACCAGAAGAGGAATTACGGTTTCCGATTCTGAACACTGTGGTTGTAAAGCAAAGGGAAAGCCAAAGTGCTCAGACATACGATCGCAGCGAGTAACGAACATCGCTCACAACCACAGCATATGATAACGCGCAGCACGATGTGGATGCAGATTCACGCAATCAATCTCTGACGCTGTTGTAAGCAGGTGCTCCGGACACCTTAGCGAAAAGTAACTGTCCGATTCGTTCTGCGCAGATCGGAGGAGGGGCGAAGAAGCGGGATGAGGTAGTGTAGACACCGTAGACTATAGTAGACAACAGTGTAATTGCAACGCTAATTTTCATTAACTTCATTCGCAGTAAATAATCGTACACAAGCACACACGTGAATACAGATGATTATGCACACACGCACGAACACAAACGAGGCAGTGTTTTGCCGGAAGGTTTAAACTTGCGGTGACGAACCTCGGCCGAATAATTAATGTCTCAAGCTGGAGACATTTTGACAACAACGCTCGTCTTCGTTTTGACGAAGGCGAGTACCGTTATCGAAAAGTTGGCTCCATAGGCATTCATTGTTCCTGTCTTGTTTCGTGCGTGTTTTTTTTTATTAAATTACGCACACGAAGTACCTGGAGCACTGATCCTTCTGAAGAAAAATAATACCATTGATGGAGGCGTGATCGTGATGTCACTGTTTGTAGGCCACCTCTTAGAACGACGACTACTGCTAGCGATTGTTTCTTTCGCTAGTCTTTTGCTCGGCATTACGAGTGCGTAGGAATTCACGTTGACACAGCGCGTGGAAAACAGCGCTCACGTTAACAAGGAAACATTTGCTTAGTTTGATTCTCAACGATTATGAGTAACTCGGTAATGCAATTAACTGTGCTAGTTGGTAGGGACCTAATGAATCTATAATACTAGCGAACACACTACAGGCTATGTTGCCCCGTGTCGTTCATGTGTAGGCTGTAGTGTGTGTTCGTTAGTAATATGGATCCATTAGGATTATGAGTAACTAAAGACCGCTCAGCGCAAAATTTAGACAGAGTACACATAGAAAAGACGAGGACTAGCGCTAGTCCTCGTCTTTTCTATGTGTACTGTGTCTAAATTTTGCGCTGAGCAGTTTAATAATTGAATACCAACTAGCCCAAACCCACACTTTACTTCGCTCCGTTCACTCTGCCTGACACCGAAACAAAACAGCCAATAGCATCCCGTGTCTTCCGCAATCTTCGTCTTTATCTGCAGCGATGCGGGACTCTTCGATGTTTGGGGGAGCAAACGCTGCGTATTTTATCACACTTCTTTACAAAGCGTCCGCCGCGGTGATACAGTGGTCACGGTGCTTGGCTGCTGACCAAAAAGTCCCGGGTTCGATCCCGGCAGCGTCGGACGCATTTCGTTGGCGGCGAAGTACTAGAGGCCCGTGTACTGCGCGATACCAGTGCACATTAAAGAACCCTAGGTGGTCGAAATAGTATCCACTACGGCGTGCCTCATAAAAATATCGTGGCTTTGGCATGTAAAACCCCAGAAATTGTTATTATTTACTGAGCGCCGCAATCTGATTAACCTTACCTAATCTCGCACTGTGTGTCTTCGTTACGACTGCCGATCTAGATAGGGTAGACGTTCAGGGGAAGACGGAATCTTGGAGAGATGAAAAATGCTTGGAACACGGGGCGTCGCTGGCGTGAGGTATTAGATTTTGCAAACGGCGCGTATGCACTCACTGTATACACGCGTTCCTTCTCGTGCAGCCGTAAGGGAGACGGCACGTAGTACAACGGAAGGAGCAAGAGAAAGAGGTCCTTCCAGATGTATGCACGCCTCTCACGAGCCAAGCGCGTATGTAGCTCCCCCTTACCTTCCGTTGTGTAAGCCGGTGTTCGGGCAGGCAAGGTTCATAGGCGCCTCCCCTGCGTGCGTCGACCAGTCTGCCTCCCCTTTAATGGCAATTAATGAACGACCGCCTTCGTGCTCCGGGTCGTGTCTTGTGGCGGCGGCGGCAGCCGCTGGACGTAACCAGCTCGCCCGGCTCGGTATTCAGCGCTATCGCCGTGCGTGTGCGTGCAATGTTTGTGCGTATACACGCGTTCAGCTTGGCGCGCCGTTGAGCGTGGTGCTCCGATGCCTACGTCCGAAGGCGGAACTGAGCAGCGCGTGTTATTCTTTCCAAGCTGAGTTTGTGTCTTTATCACTTCATACTAGAATCACCCGCTGTCTCAAATGAGGTTATGTCGCTGTGATATTATACACGGCGGACGCGTGCACCAATGCCAGCCGGTGACATTGCGTAGAGTTTCCTCATTGCAAACACATGAAAACGCTATGACGCTATCATTCAGGAAACTGTGTAGTTACGGAACAATCAAGAAGAGATCACTGATGCAGAAGTTTTCAGCGTCGTCATCCGCGTATGCAGCTTCGGAAGAGGCAAAGGCTGAACGGTTTTTCATCCACCATGGACTAAATCCGTGCTGTTGCGCGCCGTGTGCAACCGCCCGGTATGAAAGCGACCAACTGCAGGGCACACCGTTGGCCCGTTGTATCACCTGCATCAGCGTTGCACTGATCGACCAAAGATCTCTTGAGAGGAACTCTTGAACCTTCGTGGCCCCTGGGCTGATGCACACTATTGGCTATTAGTGTATCGTATTTCCTATATTTCATTTGTGGTTACGCGTATGTCGCCAGTGTTTTCTGAGGTGCATTAACTATTTCGCGAAGTGCCAGGAACCCAGTGGTGAAATGGCCGATCTTCTTCTGATGCAGTGCTGCGCCAGCGTTCCTATAGTTGGGTCGTTTGTTATGCTTGATATAGTCGAGATATTGGACTGGATCGTATACCTTCTCAGTTTCAGATAGGGCGAGTAATCTTATTTTTCGTAGGCCACGCACTGTTTGCTTCCATATCCGTGACATGCGCCTCCAGCGAGTGGTCGTTTAATGCAGCTCTTGTGATGCGCTTCTTGTCTCGTGTATAGCTCCTGGTTAAATGCTTCTGCTTGATCTAGAATGGTCTGTAGATGTCGTTCGCTTAGTCGCGTCGTTTAGTGCGTCATTTAGTCTATAAACGCGCTCTGTGTGTGACTCCCTTGGTTCATTTTAGCTATAAAGCTATCCTAGTCTTTGGTAGTTAAGAGGTCCTTTAAGCTGGTGGCCCTCGATAAAGCGACGTACTCATCAACTTTAGAGGCTGCCTCAAGCCGTACGCTCATAAACAACTGTCCTGTTAAGTGGCCCCACGTGTTACCGGGTCTTTATTTATCATGAAGGAACAGCCTGGGAAGAAATGATCAAGGACACTTTCTGCCCAGTCAGAGTTGCTGTCTGTCCAGCGTTTCCCGTCACAATGCCACACGCTGCTTAGACTATACCCGTGTCTTTCGCACATTACTGACTGTGTATGTATATAATGTGACGAAGCCTATATAGTTCCTGTTTTTGTTATGCCGCAGCCACTAATGCTTCCGTCGTTAAACCTTCCGTTTAGGTTCACGCGCCGCAGACGGGCAAGATTCGAACCCACGGCAATCCTCCCTGACTGGTACAGAGGCGAACACGGGCCTTGTTCACCTGCAGCATCTCCTTATACCGGGCATGCTTCACGCGCGGTAATGCACCATCCCAACACGCTGTGCCGATGAGGTCAAACCATTGGCACCAGCCGCTTATAACACAGCCCTCGTGAGCACGCGAGGATACGAGAAAAAAAAAAAAAAGATCGTTTTCGCGTCACGCGCGCGTTTCTCGCCTCCCTTGCAAGTGCGCGCCCTTTTCTTCTCGCTTCATACCGCGTGGTGCGAGCGTTGGGTGCACGTCTTCGCATATAGGGAGGCAACAAATTGCCGTGGCGGACCGCCAATCGATATGCCCCGGTGTTGCGGACGATCTCGCGTCCCGAACGCGGCAAATCGCTAGGCGGCGGAATCTCTCACGCTGTGCTTCCGCACCCTACCTCCGACCAACTCGAAACCCTTCATTTGCTTGTTTTTAAACGCAGGGCCCGGGACATCCACGTGCTCCTTGTAAAGTAAGTAACCTCAACGTGGCCGACACCTCTTATAACGGAAATGAGATATGCGTGTGGCGGCCGTTCTTTTCTTTCAGGCCAACATTTACAGCGGCCGTGCCTCCCATGGTCCGTTGACGTCATGACCGACGTGGTTTGGAGGAAAGAAGAAGGGGGGAGGAGGAGGGGAGGAAACGGGAGCTTCGGATATGTTGCACCTTGGCAGATATCCACAAAAAGTCACAGTTTCGCCGTAAGGGCGAAGCAATGAATGCGATAGCAAGAAATTGGAATGTCACAGGTAGAACGACAAGCTGCTCGAAATTTGCTGCGTGGCGCTCAAGCACAGAGGACGCCCAAGAACACACGCAGGACGAGTGCGAACTAACAACTGTCACAGCTCGACACTTGCAGCGCGCTGCTCAAGCACAAAGAAGGATGCTCGAAAATAACGCACAGGTATAGAGAGAACAAGCGTGAACAACTGTCACAGATGCCCTTCAGGCGCAACGTCCACATATGTGGACGCAACTTGTTTTTGCCAGTTTTTTGGACTAGCTGGAAAGAAAGGGCAAGATACATAGTGCATAGCATCAATTGACCCTTCTGCATAGTCAACGTGTCTTGACTTAACCTCAGTGTTCTAAATATGACCATGACCGATCACTTTGGTGAAGGCACTACGATGTTCGACGGGTTGTTTGACGTGCCGCATTTCAGGACCAACGTCATAAGTATCATTTTTCTCCGCACGAAATGAACACAACCAAAAACAAAATGCGCATGCATTTTAAGCCCACAATTTCCTTATTCTTATATAAAAATGGAACATGACCGACTGCAGAGTAATTAAATATTCAATTATAATCTAATTAGGATTAATTAGCAAAACTCGCACAAAACAACATATTATATTATTTTCTTTCTTGGAATCTAATATTGAGTGCCTTAGAATTACGTTGTGCGAATTTGAGACATTTGCAGACAGTGCATCATAATTCGCGCCTGAAGGGGTTAAACACAAGGAAGTAACATCTGTGACAGTTGTATAGTTCACGCTTGTTCTCTGTATACCTGTGAGTTATTTTCGAGCATCCAGCGCGCTGGATTCGCGAGCGCGGCTATCAGCAAATAGTGACTTTGAACATGTAATGTGCAATGGCAGCCGTTCAAAGCCCACCAGATGCGAATGAAAATTTATGCGAATCCATTTCAAAGTGAGAGTTTAGTGGAAAATTTCGCGCCGGCCCGGGGTGGCTACCGCGACATAGGGAGAGCCACGTAGGAGAAGTTGGAGATAAGGTAGAACTCCAGCATTTAACGTGACAACACCGTCTGTCACCTCGTTACCTCCGTCCCTGGGTCCACACGTGACCCGGCGTCCAGGCGACCCTAGTGTCGATGTCATTCTGTTTGGACACGAGAACCTGGTGGATGCGTAAAGCCGTGTCATCTTCTGTATTTGGATTCTCTTTGTCCGTTGATGATTCAAATGAGTCGGTGTAAATAGTTGATGACGCTATGTTATCTTGTAAGCCGGTCCAGATGGCTAGAAATTTCATCAAGTATAAACCGAAAGGAACTCAATGTCACCCCTGCTCATGTTTAAGAACCTCGCCATCAGCCGATCCCAGGAAACAGTTCTTGACAAAGTACTTGCAGACACAGCTACTACCCCTCACTTAATTCATAAATGGCAGACTCTTGCTGACCGGAAGAGGGGCATGGCATCTCTGCTCCCTGCCTATATGCCTTTTGCCACACTTCATGCATGGATAACAAGGAGCACCTTATTTTTTTTCACTGCCCTGCTTTACGTCCTCTTCGAAAGAACAATGCTATTTTTCTACGCCAGCTGATCTGGCAGCTGACTGTAAGCTGACTGTTCTGAAATTCAGACTCGGCTTCCTCAGCGTCGTCGTTCCTCGACATCACGCATTAAAATCTAACCAACTCTTCACGTATATGTGTACAGAGTTGAAAAATTAAGGCGCGGTGAGTCGTCCGGACCAAAGAAGCTTGTTATCTGGTGTGACCAGTGCCGTGACCAGGGACCTTGCCTGTAAATGACGCCACGGAATACGTGCCGAAGACGGAATTATCAAGGGGTCGACTAAAGGCATCCGGCGAGCCCATGATCTATAGCGCTACGTGCAAGCTTAGCGAAATTGACTAACCCCACAATATACGTTTTGATGCTCGGAAAATGGACTTTTGGGCGAGTGGGCCGTGGATGCTTAGGAGATGCACATTGCACGGCAGCTATATGCGGTACTCGAAGACTCCCTCAAGCGCCGCGCGAGTTCCTCCCCGCGCTCTCCGCCTTATATCGTTCGTGTACGCTTCAGCACGAACGTTCAGAGACCGAAGAGCATTTTAGCCAGGGAAGAACGGGCGGGAGCATGATAAAGGGGGGGAGGGGCTGGGTGCAGGGCTTTTCAAGAGAAGGCGCGTACACATCTCGCTACCTGTCGTGATGGTCACGTTACACCATGAAGTTGTTCCGGCCCGGCGCTCTGCACGAGTTGTGTGCGTGTGTGTCTGTACGTGCGTGCGTGCGTGCATGCGCACGCACGCACGCGGCATGCGCCTGGCTCGCTTCCCTCCTTCGGCTCCTTGAGAGCCGTACCCCCTCCTCCCATACGTGCAGTCCGTTTGTGCCATCCTTTTGTCCATAGCACTGTAGGAACAACGAGCGCGTATTACGAGTGTTGTTGTTGTTCTGGTCGTTTCGTTGTTGATGATGATGACGTTTCTCCGTCGTTGGTTTTCGTTTGTTGACTCGATTGGCCGCTCGTGCAGGCGGCGAGGTAAAAAGGGAACTCTCGCGCGCCGCGCTTCTCGCGTGCCCGAGGAAGCGTTCGGCCCAGCGCCGGGACGGGGCTATTACGCGGGTCACGACGCCGATTGGGGCGACCCCTTGATTAAATTTAAGGGCAGCGCGGCTCACGCGGTGGGGACGACGGCCAGCGAAAGGGGGCGCGAGCATCGCCTTCCTTGTAGTGGTCTGGAGGAGAGGGCGCGCTGCGATCGCTTTGTGCGTGTGCGGAGAGACAGGGGTGAGCGGTCCCTGCGCGTGACGATTGAGCTTGTAATGATAGCTCGTTCGCGATTTGCTTTAGCGGCGCCGATGCTGTAGCGGTTGGGTATAGCCGGTGGTGGACGAAGACGAAGCACGGATCGCTGTCCGTCCGCCGCAGCTGGAGCGATGGGGGACAGCGTTAACGAACTTTGTGGACGCCGTTGAACTACCCCAAACAGACCTGTCATCATTAAGGCGGACTATATATAGGGTGTGAATGAATCGGAACTAGAAAGTGTCTCTTCGCGCAAATTAGCCAGTGTTTCTGTCGCGCCCGTTTTTGAAAGCCAGGGCCATATTCTTCGAGACTTTTTAAATCACTTGTAAGAGCGCATTCTAGCCAGTCTCGATGGCTGGTATCTTGTAAACCATGCCAATTAACCGCCGGGGTGGTGTAGTGGTCATGGTACTTGACCGCTGACCCGAAGGTCGCGGAATCGAATCCCGGCAGCGGCAGCCGCATTTCGATGGAGCCAATAACGCTAGAGGCTCATGTGCTTAGATTTGGGTGCACGTTAACGAACCCAAACTGGTAGAAATTTCCGGAGCCCTGCACTACGGCGTCTCTCATAATCATGTCGTGGTTTTGGGACGTAAAACCCGAACAAACAATAATGAAAACAACGCTTGCGAACGCAAAGCTTTCCGTATTTGGACAGAGGGGGTTACGCTACACAAATTTGACGAGCCATAGCTCATTCTGAATTCTCCGAGTTTCGCGATCGTTTTGGTCGTCACCAATGTTGACTGTGGCAGAGCTGCCCATAAATCATAAGCTGCGACAGCTTATGAAGTTTAGGGAACCTCCGAGCCTGTGTTTATTCCGTTCACCGTGGCCTTGTTACACCGTAGGCACATATAAACCGCGTGCGTAGTTCTTCCATCGCTCCTGCACCGTACGCTCTATTAGCTTCAAGACGAATGTTTCGATTTGGCCGTGACTCCTGGCTTTATAACCTCATTTTCCGCCACACGATCACGCACAAGCCGCTATCAGAGTGCACGGATGCCACTACACTCGCGTGATTCGCACCTACGCGTCCGTAATTGCGCACAAATAACGCGTGAAGATCGCGCGAATGGTGCCCCGCGTTGCGAATGAAATTGACACGGCGCGGATAAACGCGCCTCTGAGGTCGTCGTTAAGTTTAGGCATCCCTGCGGCCTTCGCCTTATTCTGGGAAGCGATGCGCACTGTAGTCGCGTGGAAGCGTATATAGATGAGTGTTATTACTTCGGAAGCTCTGAGCTCCTTTTCACGATCGAGGTCATACAGAGGTCTTCTATAATTAAGTTTAGCATGCCGACCGAGCAACGACTTACTAACTGCCTTAAGAGTACTATACGGCCTTATAACAGTACTAACTCTTAAGTCGGCGTTCTTTGAGAATTCAGGTCTAAATCAGAGGGCGCCCAAGTAGTAGATCGTCGTATACTGTAGCTTTAGACAGCTGACAAATCATGATGGTTTGGTCACACAATATGGTTTGGGCTGTTTGCATAAATCGGCAATAGAAATGAATAGACGTTTACGAAGAAGCATTTTGAACAAGTCCCCTTTTCTTAGTTTAATACTGTAGTTTCAATAAAGCTCGAGCTAACATGTCGTGCTATCATCAGTGCAACCACGCGGCTGAGGCAGAATGAAACAATTAAGTTCAGGGGACGATACTAGCCCGTTGCAAGAAGGATCAGTGATGGACGTGGAACGTCAACGCCACGCAAAATTTTACGAAACGCCCGTGAGGTGGCGTTTCGTTCCCGTTATTTTCCCGTAGGGTGCAATGCATAACAGCCTATACATAACGTGCGCGTTACGCATCCCGCTGTGCATGATTACGTCCTGCGGCTTAATGCAGCAGGCGAGTCGGGAAGCGCGCTATACAACGTACAGCCACTGCTTCCTGATGCTTCTGGTTCTGTAACGACCTTCGGTTCTGGTTTACAGCACGTTGAGCGCTGCCGTGCACTCAACGTTAGCCTCTTTAGAGGTACAGTGTTTTACACAAGCTTGATCACAGCTAGTTTCACATTATTTGCTCTAAAGCGAGGAAACAGTCAGTGCGCAACGGATTTAGTTATCTAAATCCGATTTAGTTGATGGAAATTCTTAATTTCTACATCATAAGCAATTACACAGAGACATGAGAAGTACGCATGTCCTTCAAGAGCTACTTTCGCCACTCTAGCACATTACATCCTGTTGCCTTTGCTAGGTCATTTGCGTGCGTGCATGCGCTTGTGTGCTGTTTTAACCAAACCCTCTGATCCATTTTATGCTCCAGTCCAGTTCGTCATTGTCTTGAAGAACTCGGCTATATGGCGTACCGGTATGTATATGACTGGATAGTACAAGTGTGCCGACGCCTCTACTTGCACTGACGACGTCGCTCCGCAAATAGATGGCACCAGCCCTCACAATACAATGTAGTGAGCGTACCAGGCGGCAAATGAGAGAACATCTCTATCGTCCATTTTGACCTCCTTCTAACAGCCTTGGCGAACTTTTTCTCTAATCGCGACGGTCTCACCGTCAATGCGCCGCATCTGGCACTCTCTTCTCCAAGGACGCTATAGCGACAAGAAGCAGTGATTCATCTGCAGTGCATCATATAGTATAGCCGTTCTGCAGACGCGTTCCTATACTGTACCTCCCAACTTCTTCGGCCGTAGCCATAAGCGAAGGATAATTGAGCTCGCCGCAGCCAGAGTGGTTCATTCACGCAGCCCTAATTGGTGTGGACAAGCGGCACACGCCGATGCATGCAGCGCACTCGTCGCCACCCTCTCGTAGATCCCGCCTGGGCATCTCCGCGGCGATGCCCTCGGTCGTCCACTTCCAACGGCAGACAGCCTTCGCGTTTGTATGCGACCTCGGGTCTCGCGCGTAGTGACCCGCGCTCGGGCAGCAGCAGTCGGTGCGGCACCCCGGAAACCCTATAGGAAGGAGGCGCGATGCTTCTAGGTCGGCCAGTTTTGCCACGCCGCGGCGGCTATGAAATATGGTACGCCGCGAGTCCGACTCTTTGTAATTGGCTCCGCGGCGCCGTAACTGAAAGAGCTCGGTGCTAGTCTTCTTCGCCGCCGCCACACGGCTTCCCACTCTTGGCGGCCTCGCGGTTTTGCGCCGACTAGAAAACTGCGCACCGACCGGGAGAAGTTGTTAACTCGCGGCTCTGCAAGGAACGGCGATTTTTTAGACGCGCGGCTCGTTCGAAGAGTGTGGTTCTGTCTGCCGCCGGCCGCCACCGTGATGACTTCGCCGTGGTGTAGGCAGGCGCTAACGGTCGCGCATTAAGGCGAATCCGGCTTCGGCTGGGGGTGGTTATAGGTCCGCAGCGTGCTCTCAATGGCTGAAGAATTAAAACAAAACAAAAAAAAGGGCAGGATGGCACGAAATTTGACCTGCACTGCCGTCTGCTTATACGTAGCGTTACAACTGCTTGCGAAAGCTATTTCTTTATTTACTTCGAACGCAGTTGGGCGTCTATAGAAGTCGTGGCGCGTAAGACGCGAAATTGCTGCAGCCATTCACGCCTCCGGATTCCAGTAAATCCTTGCGAGCATTAGCATGTCTATACGCTTCTCGCAGATCCCAGAAGGCCAAAGCCTCTTGGTGCCTTTTTTTCCTCTCATTGCACACTTTGTATGCGTGTACTTTCTTGACTTTTACAAAGATACGCGAGAGAATGCACGCTTTTTTCTTACCTTCCTGCGCTGTAAACGCGCACGTGCTGCCACTGTCTCTAGTGCTTTGTGATCGTTTGCTCACGTACTCTAGCATAAGCTTGGAAAATCGACGAAACCAGCCTTGAAAGACAGGTACACAAGAAGATAAGTTTTGACGACCCACACACGCTGGGAATTTCTCTTCTCATGTACGTGTCTTTCAAGGCTGGGTTCGTCGATTTTCCAAGATATGTACCAACAGGCCCAACACCAGACTCTTCTAGCATAAGCCCCGGATGCGTTATCGCGACGACCTTTCTTTGGAAGGGCTTACCGTCAGACTTGGGGTTAGCAGGTCCACGATCGTTCGAACAATTTCAGAAAGACTTCCGAAACACTTATCCTGGATGGATGGATGGATGCTATGAGCGTCCCCTTTATAACGGGGCGGTGACAAGTGTGCCACCAGGCTCGAAAAAAAAAAAAACCTTTACTCTTTCTTTTTCTTAGCGTTGGCCTAGTGTCTTTACTTCAATTAAAACTATTTTACTCCAGAAAAAAAAAAAACTTCAGTTTTCAGCTCCGTTTTGTGCCCTTTACGGCAGAATGTCCTTATTTTTTTTCCCCCAATATTTATTTTTGTCCTTTCTCTCTAGTTTTCTGCCACCAATACTCTAACCGTCTCTTACTTATTTCAATCGCGGGTGTGTTCAGCTTTCCATTGTCTCTAAAACCCAAGGCGTCATGTAGGCTCGTGCCCAAACGTACACCTGGGTGGATGTCTCCACATTCAATCAGAACATGCTCCGCCGTTTCCTGATCTTCCCCGCAGCACGTGCATTGTTCTTCTTCTTTACTGAATCTCGCTTTATAACTACCCGTTCTAAGGCAGCCCGATCTCGCTTCAAACAGTAAAGCGCTTCCCATTGAATTGTCGTAAAATGCCTCCCTCCTTATTTCATTTTTGCCCTTTCGGTAGTTACTCAAAGCCGGTTTTTTCTCCATAGCTGCCATCCAGTAAATCCTCTCCGCCTCTCTGACTTTTCGCTTAACGCTCTTTGTTGACATACTGCTTACACTACCAGCCGTACATTTACTAGTGAGCCTCCTAGTTCTTTTTCTCCACTGTGTGTCCACGCTTTTCCTATACAAGTAACGGAACACCTTCTCTGCCCATCTACTCTCCTTCATATTCCTTAGCCTTTTTTCGAACCTTATTTTGCTCTGAGCCTCCCTCGGCTCAAAACCTGCCCATCCCATATCGCCCGTTACAGCCTCATTTGTCGTCTTCCCGTGAGCACCCAACGCGAGGCGTCCCACAGTCCTTTGATTTATATCCATTCCCGATTGCACCTCTGCCCTCATGCACACCACTGAGTTCCCAAAAGTAAGCCCCGGAACCATTACACCTTTCCACAGACCTCGAAGCACCTCGTACCTATTGTATCCCCATAAAGCTCTGTGCTTCATAATTGCAGCATTCCTCTTTCCCTTTGCTACCGATGGTTTCTTGTACCTCCATATATCTGTCCCCCTCATTTACCCATACTCCGAGGTACTTGTACTCGCTTACCCTCGGTATTTCTTGGCCCTGTATAAAGACCGCATGGTCTTCGTGATCACTGAATACCATCAATCCACATTTTGTTGCACTAAATCCTAGTCCTAGAGCCTCACATTCCCTTCCGCATATATCTGCCAGTCGCTGTATATCATCTTGACTGTCCGCAAATAAGACAATATCATCAGCATAAAATATACCTGGAAGCTTCTGCTCAACCATCGCTCCAACCTGTTTGTGTGACAAATTAAATCCAATGTTGCTACCTTCTAGCGCTTTTTCCATCCTCGCCATGTACAGTATGAATAACAGCGGGGACAAAGGATATCCCTGTCTCAGCCCCTTGCTAATCTCAACGTTCTCTTTGCTACTCATTCCTTCCCATTCTATGCAAACTGTATTTTCTCGGTATATCTCCCTCAAAAGCTGTATACAGTCGTCGCCTATGCCCATTCATTTCAATATATCCCACAAAATTTCCTGATTAACGTTGTCGTACGCCCCAGTGATGTCTAGAAAAGCCATGTACAAGGGCCTATTTTCTATTTTAGATATTTCTACACACTGAGTGAGAACAAACAGGTTATCGTCTAACCGCCTGTCGACTCGAAATCCATTCTGGAGTTGTCCCAAAAAATCGTTATGTTCTGCACACTTTTCTATTTTCATTTTTACTGCTTGCATCGCCAACCTGTATAGTACCGATGTAATGGTTAGTGGTCTATACGAGCGAATGTTATCCTTCTCTCCCTTGCCTTTATAGATTAAGTTCATTCTACCTTTTCGCCAACTATCCGGTATTTGCCTGTCATTTAAGCATTTTTCTACAGCTTTCAGCAGTGCTTCTTTAGTGCTATTTCCTAGTTCGTTAATGAGGCTAACGGGAATCCCATCTAAACACACGGCAGTGCGCTTTGGAATTTTTCCTTCAGCCTTTTTCCAATTGAAATTCTCCAGCACTAGCTCTTCCTCGGTTGCTCTCTCCGCCACACTTTTACTCACCAGGGAAATCCCCTGGACGCTCTTTTTAAACGAATCTGCTGTTACCTTTCGAATGTAACCTAGCGCTTCGTACCCTTCCAATTGATTTCCTCCTTCATCGAGAATATGTTGTTGCGTGGTGACAGACTTCCTACCTAGCGCCTTTATGTGGCTCCAAAATATCCTAGGTGCGGCCTCCTTTTTTTCGTGAATCTCTGTCACCCAGCGTTCTCTTTCGCCTTTAATTTTTGCCTCGACCAATTTCTGTACAATGGATTTTTTCTCTATAGATATATTTCCCATATTTCTTTGACTTCGTCCTGCGGTCGCTTGTCCTTTTTTGCCCTTCTATGATTCCGTGATGCTTCACGCCGCTTGTCGATCGCTTCCCGGATTTCCTTGTTCCACCAACTTTTTCGCTTCCTCTTTCCTTTCCAGCAAATAGTTTTCTTCTCTCTCCCTATCTCTTTCGTCATTAGATCTAATAGCTCACTGTACTCCCAGTCCTTGCCTGGTATTTTGCCTACTTCTTCCTCGACTCTTGTGGCTATATTTATTATTCGTTTGTCATTTCAATACGAGGTGCCAGACTTTGATTCTATGCTCTCATTTCCAGTTTTATATCCTATTTGTAATGTTATTCGTTTATGATCACTACCCAAGCTTTTAATCCCTTCCTCGTCTATTCTCATTTCTCTCAGTTTGTGATAAATTCCTTCAGACATGAGACAATAATCAATACTTGACTGTTTGTTTCCGACTTCCCACGTGATCTGGCCGTCACATTTAGGCCCCGTGTTAACTATCTCCAGACTGAAGGCGTCAGCGAGCGCCATCAGCTCCTTCCGGAATCTGTTCTTCATTGTCAGACGGTCTAATCATCAGTATGCCGGCTATATGCATTCAGAATGCGACGAAATGAATATGTCGCCATCAAAAAGTATAACCAAAGTTAGCGCTCGTCGTTATATTACTCTAAAGATTGTGTGTATAGTGTCGGGTGCCCTCAGTGCCATCTGTACTCTCTCTATTTCGATGGTGCGGCTGGCAAGACGCCTGCTACATTTATATTGACGTGAAATAAACACCTCGCAATCATAAAGGGTAATTAACGAACCAAAACTTTGAGGCTTGAATGCATATACTGTTAGCACGCACTGTTTCACTCGTAGAACCGGTACAGGCGCTACGGAGGTGTACACATTTTCCCCTTACTCTTCGGTCGGTCCGTTCATCTTTCTTGAGTTCTCCGGTGCAGATACCGTGCGCGCGAGCGGCGATCCTGGTTCAAGAACTCGGCTGAACCCTGCGGGGCCTAGGAAATGGCCAGGAAGGTGGCCCAGGCTTGGTCCTCTCCGTTTCTCGGCTGTTTCTTCTTCATCTTCTTCCTCTCCCCGCGTCTTCTTGCGCAACCTGCGCGCAGACGCGGATGGGGCCACGCACGTCTTGGCGCTCCAGCAGCAGCAGCGGGCGGCCATTGACGACGCCAGGAGAGGCGATCCCGATGACCCAGCGCTTTGGCGGGGCTAATGATGCTCCTCCACGCGCGCCATTAATTCATGCTCTCGGCGTAACCTCGCGGGGGTGATCACGCCCACTACACGGGCTACGCCGCCGCCGTCGTGGAGACCTGTCGGTGCTCGTTTTGAACAGGTACGTCACGGACCCGCGCGCACTGCCCCGAGGCTTCTGCTGCTAGAGCTGGCGAGGATGCACGGTGACTTCGCCGATGCCGGTCGCTGTATACGAGCAGAGGTGCACCTGTATATATACGGCAACCTGAAAACAGGCTTCTCTAGATACAGCAAGTCTGTCTTCAGCAAAGCTTCGACCGGGGCTAGTTGGTACGACATTTTAATGCAGTTGCGCTGAGCAAAAGGCTAAAGACATAGAGAACAGGACAAGCAGTGCTCAGCTACTTGTCCTGTTCGCTTTGTCCTTAGTCATTCGTGCCTTTCGCTTAGCGCAACTACCTCAGAAGGTCTGCCTTGCAAGTTGCACTGTAAGACAAAAAAAAAAAAATCCTTTGACATTTTTTTTTTACACGCGTATGACTCTAAAAATACACGTGAACTCTCCTTGGATATCATTATGCTCTTGACGGAGAGTTCATAGTTAGCCGTGTCACAAGAGACTTTCATAAGCTAGGAAGTGGGGCTTTAGAACATTCATTTGGTTATATGGTTTACTTAAGTACCACCATATGGAAGCCCTGTTCGGAGCATTAAGTTGGTCAGGCCGGAACATTGTAGTGAAAGGATGGCTTTAGTCGAATCTGGGAAACGGGTAAGAGTGAGGAAGATGGCATCACTTGCAGATTCTTACTGTGCAAACATCATTGACGTGCTGCGCAGGCTTCACATACTAATCTATATTGAATTGAGCTAAGAGCGGTATCAGAAACAGTGGGTACAGACGCACGCCATCATAAGCAAGTGAATACATAAAGATATGAAATGCAACGATGAGTATAACTGAAACGCGAGTTCATATGCACGTCTTCGAGCCTGTCGGCCGTTTTAGTTCTGATTGAGGACTGATATAGTAGAAATTAACGAACTTTAAGTAACATACGGAGACTACCATAAAATAACGAAAAGAATAGAGATGAACCAATAATTCTTACGCGTAAGGTGTACACGTGTGTGCGAGTACGGCATGAACCTAGCCAGTATAGGCTACATTCATTAGATGATCTGAGCGCGTCTCGGTAAGATGCAGGAACTACACAGATTATGATGGTTTCGCTTGTGCACATTGCGGAATATACGCTGTTTCGTCAAACGCAACGCACACAGAAAGAAACTGCAAATACCTGTTCGTAATCATCACATAACGCATGAGCACTATAAAACATTCGCATGCATCGTATTTGAATAAACAAAAACCTCGCTGGCCGGCCCTGTATTACACTGACTTTAGCATAGGCACATGAACATTGTAGCGGTGTCGTTGATAGCTGCAACATGAATGTGACGGTTTCGATCATGTCGTTCTGTTGAGGAGACGTTAGGTGCCGATGTCATGCGCTGGTGTTTAGCATGTGACAGAGTAAACTAGAATAGCCTTCCTCTATATAAGGTCCATACCGTAGTGCCAAGTTAAAAAAAATTGAAGCACTTTCTCGCTTGCTTGATCACCTGAAACTATGAATTGTATCGTTTCCTGTCGTTCTTCGCATGAAAGAATAAATTGCGCTACGTATGCCTCTATAGCGCTTTGTACATTTACGTGTTGTAGTATGCATTCCAACGTTTCTTCAACGAAGTGAACGAACCGGAAATATTGTTCAGTCAATAAAGGTAGTTTCGTTACGAAGCTCGCATTTGTGAAGCCACTAAATAGAGCAAAATATGCATGCCAGAACGAACCTATTTTGACTACGTCGAGGCGTTTTCTTTAAATATCGTTTCTTTTTCTTCACAGAGTAAGTCGCTACCACCACAGCACGTTTGCTTGGAAAGATCAGTGATTACACAATGAACCGATGAAATATAACTGAATTCCGCGATCGCCTTTTGTTTCACTACAGTTCTATTCCCTGAAAATCGAATCCTTCTCACTGTACTCAGCGTTCACCGGCTAGGCTTGTATGTCAGCAGCGTCAAATCAAAACGAGAGACCATGTAGGTGCCTTGACGCAAGTTTGCTCAAGAGCACCGAACTATGGCCGGCAACGAGCTTACACCATCGACAGAACCTGAGAGCTGCACGCCTTGATTTCTTGCCTGTCTCAATAAAAATTGTCCAGTGTTTTCGGTGTTTCAGTGAAAATTAGCAGCACGTGTGCACATTGTAATGCGCCGAGTACGACGTTCAACCAATGAAACATAATTGCGCACCAGGCGAGAGCGCGTCAATGCGCTAACTTTGCACACAGTCGTCCTTGGATAGTGCATCCGGCAACGCCATTGTACGTCTAGTCAAAAGTTGTGCTCAGGACGCTACTACATGAACGAGCACCACCTTTATTTTCCGTCTTTTATTATTTTTTTAGGAAGAAACTTTGAATTTATTGTTACCACAGGTACACAACATACATAAACAACGAGGACGGTAGTATAAAAGCCGCGTAATGGCAGCTTGACTTGTCCCGTCTTCCCGTGAAACACAAGCAGCAACATGGCAAGAGTGCTTAGTGCATACGGTTGTTGCAACATTGAAAAAAAGAAATACATGCGGCAATAAAAACAAACCAAGAAACTGGAATTTAGAAATTTCAAACGGCGGGGACAATATTGTGCAAGAGACAGTTTTTCTTGCTCAGTTTCTTCCTTTAGGCAACTATAATTGTGCCCGTGTGGATGATGTGTTTTCAATAAAATTCCGTGTGAAAATTGTGCTATATATACTACCCCCTTCAAGATTATCTGTCTATACCTGGGTCGTTGCTTATTTTGCGATGAAGTGATACCCATGCCCACCTTGCACGCGTCTGTTTGCACGGCGTGAGGTTCTCTCATCTGATATCGCGATTCACGATTCATCTCTTTCGTGGCCAATTAGGGGCGTAAACAAGGACGCGATAAGAAGCGGCGCATTAAGTTACGCGTCCCCTTTGGCCAGCTTTGCAACCGACCCCTGTGCTGTGAGCGCTGAAAAGGCAGACCCCCCCCCTCGGTTTTCGAGGATAAATTAATGAGCGTCTGTTTATTTTGTATACGCGTTGGTGACCCGGAGGTCACAAGTTCGTACCCCTGAGAGGCGGTCGCAAATTTGAAAGGGGCCGAGCTCGCTGCCCCAACGAGATACGACTGCTCATTAGGATTTATGTACACCACTCGGCGTACTTGTACAACACATGGGGGAGCTGTCTTCATTAATTAGTGCGCGTGCACACTTCTAAACACTGAGAGGCAAATTTGGGTGGACATGAACTGACTTTTAATAGACGTCATTGTGCTTGGTTTGCTGAACATATTAGCGGGTTAAATGAAGCGCAACTGAATTAAGAACGGAGAGGCGCGGGATGTCTTTTCCTTCACATCTCGAGTTCAAGTTTGCCGTCAAGAACAACAACGTTAGCAGTGTCCAGGGTTGCCAATGGTGGCTACTTTTCGCCAAGTTGGCGAACTTGAGAGGCCCGTGGCGACCTAAAATTATGAATGGCGACATGGCGAATTTTTGGCGACTTTCGGCTTATGTCTCCAATGAGTTATGCAACCTAAGCTCAGTGTCTTCCCAGCGATTGAGCGGCAACATTCTCTGTATTTTTCTTGGGTTTAGACCCACGAGTAGTATGTGCATATTACGCGTCATTCGGTATGTCCGTCCTGTACCTCGTGTGTATCTCCTCAATTCATCTAGATGCAGGAGATACTGGAAAGTCCCCCAGCGACATTCTAGCAAAATGTAAGTCAGCGGACTGCCTTGCAAACCGCGAGGGGGCAGTGTTTGACTATAAGTTTATGGCTTTAGGTGCTTTAAGCTTCTCTAAAGTTTCGCTTCTGAAGGGGCTAAACGACGGGTGGGCCGCCTGTTCCGACCATGCCTTCCGCCAAAGCTCCAACTGTTCTGAATAGCTTGGTGACTTATTCACTGTTGCAGTACCCCCAATTCAGCTCGTAAAGACTGTTTTGTAATAGCGAAGAGAGGCGGATACGCGGCTATTTGTGCAAAAAAAAAAAAGAATTCTTATTGAGGCATTTTCTACTGTTCTCGGTGAGCGTGTGCAATGAAAACAATTGCTATGTAACGTTTTACACTGTTTACCTGATCATTAATAACGCATCAGATTGCCGTGTGTAGATATAGGTGACTATAAGAAAGGGTCAGTGGCGTCCGGTATCATATTAGTTCACACTGAAAAGGTGTAAGACTCACTAATGATCGGTTCCTGTAAGAATTCTGTCGTGTTACCTTCAATAAACCTTTTAATACTTTTAATTCATGTAAGGGTACGTAAAGCTGTCTACAAACAACGCTTTCACGGTTTTCGCCCAAGGTTTACCACACTTTTACCTTTGAAACGAGCGGACAGGGATGGAAGGATATCATGAGCGTTTCATTCATCCACCCTTGCGCCACCACGCACATCTTGCGGCTGGTCGGCGAAGTAGCACTATGAACTCTCATGGTGAAGAGGGCGAAACGACTGGCATTGAGAAACGTCAACATAATTTCAAGGTCTTGGATGGTACTGTATTCTACGGGGCTATACCTGAGTGGAAACTTTTATTACTAAGTATGCCGCACATATCGAGAATGGCGACTTCTTTGGCGACATTTGTAAAAAAATGGCGACTTTTGGCGACGTTTTGCTCTTCGTTTGGCGACATTTACTCGAAAGTCAGTGGCAACCCTGGCAGTGTCCGCTTTCATTGCCTACTGCTAACGGATGATTGTACACCGTTGTAATTTTTTAATAATATCGCACGAGCGTTGACACCTGGGCGTGGTAGCGCCTTATGTATGAGAAGTAACGAAGATCTCCCACATGCTGCGCAAGCGCAGATAGCGCACTCTAGTGCGAGCGCCGTCTGCTACGTTATTTGCTTAGGGATGCATGCACACTATCAGCCTCCTCTGTGCGATCATGTGTTCAGAGAGACGGTGTGACGCTGATCGTCGTATCGCTGATCTCGTTGCTCCTTGCCGATATTAGAAACTACCATATCCTAGAGCCGACGCTCGTGCGATATTATTCGAAAATTGCGAGGGTGTACATGGTTTGTGAGCAGTAGTTATCACTGCAGTCTTCAGTCTATCTCGAGATTGCCTCCGAAAGCGAAGATTTATTGTCATCAATCTAAGCCCTATGACGAGAGGATATGCAGCCCGCTGTCTATCACGCACAGCACGATGCGTTGAGAAAGAAGGAATTGCTATCTTATACTTGAGATTACCGTTCACTTTTGCACCTGAAGAAGAAGAAAAATATTTAAGGAAGATAAAGGAGGAAAGGTCGGCCTGGAGAGCGTGTCTTTAGCCTGCTACTCCTCACAGCGGTATGGAGAAAAGGGAGAGACAGATTAGAGGGAGGTATGATGACAAGGTGTTATGGTATAGTACAATGAGTCCCTATACACACGCTGTCCTGCGCGCGGGCGTGCACGTATACGCGTAGGCTTAGAGTCAGGCTTAGAGTCGAGCTTCTAAGCCTGTCTTATAGACTTTATTACGTACTCAAACTCACGTTCGGCGAATATCCCAGTAAAACATCGCTTGTGCACTCAGTTAGGCACAATAGATTCGGAGTTTCATTGTACGCGCTAATTCTTCGCGAATCTCTTTACTCCGAACACGAAGCATATATATGAACATTACAAAGGGTGCTTGGTTAAATTACAGTGCTCTCGAGTAGAATATAGGCACGGTTTATCATTCAGTTATCAGGTGTAGTTGCGTTGCCTTCTTCGCAGTTTGTCCATTCGCGTCCATGGCCTCAAGTATAGAGTATAGTGCCTATATTGCCCTGTATATTTTGGCATCCCAAGTCGTCCCATCCACATCTTCGCACCAACAATTTAACCATTCTATTGTCCGTGCTATGGTATCTGTTGTAAAGAAACGCTTTTACTCATAGTAAACGCTTTCCTGAACAGCTCTATCGCTGCAACAACGCCGGTGATGCTTTGCCGCAGCACACAGCGACTCCGCAGGTGAGCACGCGCTGCCGCCGAGGTATTTCCTCCTTTCATTACTTCATCCAACTCCCTTTCTCACAAGCGTTTCGGCTCGTCATTCGTCGTACATCAAGGACAAAAGAAGCACGCCACGATAAACAAAGGATGCACTTAATTAATATATCAAGTAAACCTACGCTGCGCACTTTTTTTTTCTTTTTTTTCTCCTACGCAGATTGAGAGTGGCGCTTTGCATTAGGGAGGAGCGTCGGCTGCTTCTACCCTCCTCCCCTTCGTGGCCGAACGCAACACTTGCCGTATCGTCGTTAAGTCCAGAGAAGATGGGACGTCCTGAGCTTCCTCGGTCGTTTTCTATTCGCGGTGACGACGACGAAACGTCGTCAAGGCAAAGAACGGGATTGCGTGCGTCGTCGACAAACGGCCCGTGAAGGAAGGAACACGAAACAAAACCAAACGCACGAGTGTGTGCGGACCTCGACACGGGGCCCGTACCCATCGCCCCATGGCGCGAATTCATCAATCAGACTGTGAGGTTTCTTATCTGTATAGTGACGGTACGCAGAAACTAGCCATGCCTAAAATTTACGCCCATCCTATATACGACAACCTCGTGAGCACCACGCGTCGTGTCCGGGCCCCAACTTCTGTGATTCGGCGTTGTTCGGGACGAAGAAGGGTTCTGGGAGATAACGCGAGGAAAGTTTGGACGAGTGCTTTCAGTGAGGAAAGAAAGCTTGAGATGTTCGGCAATGTGCAATGAATATGCAGGAAGGGAGAGTAAACGTGAAGTACCCACGAAACTGCTAATGCAGTCGATTTACGATTTACTGCTCACAACAGTCCGCTGGGAGTTTTTTTTGTTGTTGCTTTTTTCGCGAGGTGTTGTTGCCGTAACGAAATACAATCTGTACATGTAGCGATAGAAACAGACATCACGAGATGCTTAGGAAAGAGCGTGGCATCTATGTCCTCCAACATGTACGTTTTCCAACTGAATTCCCGTTTTTGTGACGCCGGGGGAAAGAACTTGCAAGATGAAGCGTGGCCGCCGCAAATAGGTGAAATGAAGCGAGAGATTTTGTTTGTTTGTTTGTGCCCGTTTGTTGGCTCTTACCCACTACGGGGGATCGGCCATGAAACCGGCGGTTAATTTAATAATATTTTTTAAAGAATGAGGAATAAATCAATTGCCGCAGGAATAAACGAAATTTTAAGAATGACTAGTCGATATGGAATAAGGAGGAGAATAATACCACAATATGAGAAACAATTACCGAATGAATGAAAGGAATTCTGGAGTATCAAATTTTGTTAAGGAATAAGTTAACAGGGAATTCTTCGTGTCTCACCGAGAAATTCGCATAGGGCTGAGCAGACGTTCCCGTTGCTGAAGCCAAGAGAAGACGCCCCAAGGGAAAGAATATTTTGAGAATTCAGATTAATTCTTAAGTTTCTGAATAAAATTTCGAAATGCTTATTTCTATGCCTAATGAATCGACGGCAGGTAAGCAAGAAATGATCAGTGTTTTCAGATTCCTGACAAAAATAGCACATAGGAGATGGCACCAGACCAGACCTGTATAAATAAAAATTAAGTGGGGGTATCCGGCATCGCAATTTTGTAATAGCCACTTCCAGTCTTCGAGTGGGACACCATTTATTATTCCAGCCGAATGAAAGATGACCATATTCGGGAACTGGTAATTTCATACTTTTGGCATCTTGAGTTAGAGAATACTTCCGAAATCTCGAATCAGTAATAAAAGCTGTATCAGGTACAATGGACAAAATAGGACCACCCAGAGACCACCGCGCGAGAGTGTCTGCCATCTCGTTTATTAGTATGCCACAATGACCTGGGACCCATACCAATCGCACGGTGCTCAAATTTTTGGGGATTAAGGAAGTGAATGCATTTAGAACGGGAGACTCAGAAGCAGTAGAAGATAAAGATGTACATACTGTCAGCGAATCAGTAACTATAACAACTGATGACTCATTTACTGGTAGTTTTCGAAGGGCTAATATAATTGCGAGGAGCTCAGCTTCGAATATGGGGGTATAATCTGGGAGGCGCAAGGAGTACGACCATGATAAAGCCTCTGAAAATATGCCCACTCCCGCTTTCTCTTCGCACATGGATTTTGTTCCAAAGTTGTTTCACTTCTTCTTTGTCTTGTTCTTGCGATGATATAAATTTCACGCGAGAAATCCTAGAACCACGTATCAACCTAAATAGTAATTAGCTTATGTCATACATTTTTACAAAAAAAATTTATATATATATTGGCCTTTCAGCGCATATTAGGTGTTCCCTTTGATTTGTGTAGGTCTCAGAAACGTGACGTGTCTTAACCAACTTTCGTAAAGCTCGATATTCAACTATGCTGACGGTCAGTCAATGCCAACGATAATTCATAAGGCTACGTGCAGGAAACGACAAAATGGAACGCACCCTTGTGTCCTACGCGCACTGTTCTTAAAAGCTTAGTGTTTGATTTGTTCGGGCCTTTCTTCTCGTTTGTCGGCCTTTTGATCATGACGCAGCCACCGCTGATAAGAACATAAAGGGGCGCGAGCCTCAGGTTTGGTCCTTCAAAGAGAAATGACAGATAGTTGCCGGCGGAAACAGAGAGTTCTTTTTTTTATGTATGGGGAAAGACGCATCTCTCGGCCCTTCGTACGAGCGCGAGGAATTAGGTTTCCCGGCCCCCGAGGCTGTGACTATTGAGGAACTCGTTTCGCGTGTGCGCTTGTGGATGTCGTTGAGAGCGACTGAATCGAGAGGTGCTTTGCGACGTCAGCCGGCGACGGCATGTACGTAGACCAGGACCAGAGGAACAGCGAGTGAATGCGAGACAAAAAAGAAAAAAAGAAAAAGACAAGAAAGGAAAACGTAAGTGGCGATGCGCGCGAGAGGAAGACGAAGAAGAAAGGCACACAGGGAGAGGCGGACGCAGTGAAGCCTTGCATCGTGGGTGACAAGAGGACGCTTGGACGCTCGTGTGTGGAAAAATATGCGAAGTAAACGACATCGGCTGACAAGCGGCCGTAATTTATGATGCCCCGTAATGAACGAAAAGTGGAGGACGTCGCGCCAGGACGCGGCAGCAGCAGGACGACGCACGCCACGGCCTCCTCTTCCTGCCTCTTGCTTTCTCTTCTATCTCAAGCCTCTTGGAACACTAGTTTTCGCCAACTTTCTTTTTCTCGTCATCTTTTTTTTGTTTGTTTTTTGATGGGAGGAAGAGTGCAGGTTCCGCTGCTTCATATAAGTACGCCCTTGGCGATATCAAAGATTCCTGGCCGCATGCGGGCCTGGCTTTCTACCTGGCTCTCTGTCCTTGTATTCTTGCTTTTGTTTTCCCGTGCTTTTATTCGTTGTGTACTGCGCGCCGCGTTATACACTTGGACAAAATTTTGCCCCTAATTCCGCAGTCACTTTCGTTCGCTACGCTCACGTGGTTGCATCCGCAGCCGCCGTCGCTTCATGCTCATGAACCAGCGAGTTTACTAAGCAAGCTCGCGTTCTAGCGTTTGCAAGCTCGCGTAGTATACCGCGGAGCATACGAGAAGGTTCGCACACCATGTATGTTCAAAGCAGCACTTAGGCAGATGCCGTTGCTGCTGTTGTGACCTTGAAAGTGGCACGACCAATGGGGCTATAGCCACGACGTAGTAATAGAAAAAAAAGTGTTAGAAAACAAGAGAGAGTGGAAAGTACGCCGCTACCAGCACCACAATGTGATGATTGTTGTGGTGATGACCCCCTTTTTTTTTAATTTCGTAGATGAACATTCATAGGCGGCGAGTGAAATCGGTGTTATTGTGAACTCTCCGATTCATGAACTTCTGCTTCCACGGCTGGACTGCGTATGTTGATATAGAAGATCATGTGCAGTTCAGCTCTAGCACCGTTGTAAAAGCGTGAACTATGTACCTCATGCATTGCTACAATGGACGCTGATTTAGCGTGCAACAAACATCAAAACGGAGGCCCCCTCACACAGTCTCGTAAGTTCCTTTAAATTGACGACATTCGCTAAGCGTTAATAGTTTGTATAGCATAACGGAGTAAATTTATGACAGCATTACGCCGCTAAAACATACAGGAAAATCCCGCCGAAAAGAAGAACGCAGGCGCGGTGGTGACAACATATGTGCATCGACGGGAGGTCCGTTACACAACAACCGGTTTCGCTTCATTAGCGCTGAATAATTGCGACCGAATTGATGGTTTTATTACGTCGTGAGTCGTTCGCGACGCATAAGCAATTAGTGCTCCGGCTTGTTGGAATTTCTAATGACGGCGTCCGCCGCCGTTTCTACAGGGGGAGGTCAGTCCGCTCACGAGCTGGCTTTGCTTGGATTGGCTTGGCTCTGTCTGCCCTACAGAATGATGTCTTGACCTGAGACGGAAATCTTAGCTCAGTTAGCCGCGTTTTTTTTTACGTGTTCGGAGCCCATTATCTGTCAGCTACAGTAAGCAATTACTGGGGTGCTATGCAGGATGGCCCGAGCTTCTCGGGCACACGAGTTTGCTCCGAGCTCGCATTACGGTGGTCATGACAGGAAGACAGTGCGGAGCACGTGATAGCAGCGTTGATAAAAACGGCTACAAGAACGAGAATGGCGTCACAAGCGCATATGCGGCATTTGCGGCGGTTTTCAAAGGAACACCGCGTGCGAACGCGTCAGCGCAGCCACTCAGTCAACATTTTGACAGTGCAGCGACGTCAGCGGGATTGTCGCGCTATCTTTTTGCCAGCTGATCATCGCGCCTCCCACGGGCGTGTTCATGCGCGTTTGTCCTCTTTCGGAAAATTCTTTCGTTCCACCTGCAGCATGGAAATTTCCACACTCGAAGGCAACAAGGGCGCACGCGCAGCACTCTGGTGCAGCTCGTTTCGCTTCTCTGGAATATTACAGATAAATAAATGTACAGGTTACTGCTATACTGACATTACACGTCTGAAAATTTTTCTGTAGTAGCGAATCGGTAGAAACAATGCCTCCACAAACAAGTAAATAGTAAACAAGTAAATAGTTCTGGCCGAAAATCCCACCAGGGGCGCTTGCTTCATAGCTGTGAGTGGTACGTCATGAGAGCGGTGAAAGTTGTTGCGAGATATCGTAGCCACGTGATGATATAACCTTTAGTTCTTCGTTCGTGTGTGCATAGTCTGTGCGATTAGGCTCATAGATGAATCGTGCCGCTCGCTGGCGTTGTGTCGTGAGCACTGTTCCTCGGCAAGAGGAAACGCGGTGGGCGGACCCGCTCTTCGCCGCGGGCATCTGTCAATCAAATTGATCGACGCGCGAACTCGGGCACAAACTCGTTGATTCTGAAAAGGCCCCAGTTCAACTCGTAACTGCCATAGTGCCGGTGTGCTTGTCAAGTGTTTTATGCGGTGGACGCTACTCAGCAGCTTCTTTGCATATAAAATAATTTGGTCAGCTTGCACTACTTGTGCGAAGGCTGGAGCCATCGGAGGAGCTTGTGATCACCTAGCTTCCTGCAGCTTTTTACGTGGCTCGTCTACTCAGTGTGCTTGGTCTGCTTCGGAGTAATGACCGTGTCAGTTCGGTTTCAATATTGGAGCAATTGATTAGGAAGGTCTTAACTAACATGATTTTAATTAGCACGACATTAATTACCCAGGTTTAATTCGCAAGGTCCTGAATAGCACGGAGTTAATTAGCATAATACTAATTAGCGCGAACCTAATTAACACGACTTCCGTGAGTAAGGTCCTCATTATCTTGGTTTTAAGTACACGCTCATAATTAGCGTCGTGTTAATGAGCACTAATGGTCAGTGTTTTAATTACAGTGCCATTAATGACACAGGTTTATTTCGCAAGGTCCTGAATAGTACAGATGTAATTAGCAAAATTCTAATGAGCACGATTCTAATTAACACGCTCCCAATTAGCGTCGCGTTAGTTAACATTAGTTTATAGTGTCTTAATTACCACGGCATTATTACTCAGGTTTAATTCGCAAGGTCCTGAATAGTACAGATGTAATTAGCATAATCCTAATTAGCACGACCCTAATGAACACGATCTCGGTGACTAAGGTCTTGATTATATTGGTTTTAATTACATGCTCCTAATTAGCGTCATGTTAGTTAGCATGATCTTAATTACCTTGTTTCTAGCTTTACACGACTCCATTAGCATGGTCTTAATAAGACGGGGCTTAGTTAGCTCGGCCTTCGCATGATTTGGCTTAATCAGCTTCGTCATAGCACGCCCTGACTTAGCTAGGTATACCACCCAGCCAATTAGCTAATCAGCCGGGCGCACGTGCTCTGGGAGCGAGCAGACGATGAAGAGAACGACGAGGGCGCGCGCCGGCCGAGCAACGCTCTAGAATGTACAGGCCGACCATGGTGATTATACACGTGGCCTCGGCGATTAGCTCTAGCCGCCGTGTTATAAGGCGCTCGGTCGGAACTAATCTCAGAGGACACGGTGCTGATTATCCTAAAGGATACTTAGTGCACACATTAAACGCTTGAAAATGAATTCAAACGGCCCGCGCACACATAAAAATATAGTTATTAGAGCTTTCTGCCACTTTTCTTGCATGGGTGCACTTCTGCACTCAGTGGAACGACAAACAAATGAAAGAAGTTTGAAGACACCACCCAACCTTCTCGACCGCCCTTGACGTGACGCCGCGTTCCATCGGAACCAATGGAACGGAGCGCGC
The DNA here is from genome assembly GCF_013339695.2 of Rhipicephalus sanguineus. Taxonomy (NCBI): domain Eukaryota; kingdom Metazoa; phylum Arthropoda; class Arachnida; order Ixodida; family Ixodidae; genus Rhipicephalus; species Rhipicephalus sanguineus. The sequence goes on from NC_051181.1 coordinate 116,308,845, forward strand.
GCTGAGGGATGGATTTCACCTTCTCGTACTATTAGCTCGTTCAAAAGGGGGTGTCGCCAGAGCTCGGAAAGATCCCGAGTATCGCCAAACTCGGGCCATCCTGCATAGCACCCCTGGTTAACCTGATTAGAGTAGACTTGCTGACGTTAATCATACGTCATTGCTTAGGCATCTTATAAACGCTCTTTACAGAACACTTTGAAATGCAGTGCAAGTTTGTGCGAGCGCGTGTGCATACAGGCAATTCACATTTCAGTGAAGACGAGCACCTCAGTCGAATTCCTCTTTAGAAGAAATGAACAGTACTTCTTACAGCTTTATACGGCTTGCTTGACGTAGGAGTACGTAAAGATGCGGGGCAGTTACTGCTGCAAAGCATTGCGCATTAGCAAGCACGTGGTTGCAGTTTACATTATACAGCTTGCGGAGCCATGCTCGAGAAGTTTTAACGTCAAATATACACATTATATGAACATTGCGTATCATCTACGATTTTGTTTTTGCTTTTACATCGAGTTGCCGCAATTTATATAATGAGCGTGTTCCTTTTGCCCCAAGTAGTCGCCCAGCTCCGGTAACGCGAAGGTGTTTGGAGGAGCCGGCTTTCAAATGCAAGAGCCCACCTCCCACTTGAAAAGTAGACGCTTCTTTATCTTTTTTTTTCTGTGGCCTATAGAACAACACTGCCACGGAATATACCTAAAGATAAAACACGCCACCGGTAGGAGTATAAGCAGCGTGCTCCACTGTATAAACACAACGGACGATTATAGCGTCAGCTAAATGTAATGACTACGCGAACGCAAACATTGATCAATCTTTATATAGGGTCCCGTGTCTTGCGTTCGGGTGTCGTTCGTGAGAATAACAATCCTTGTTTATATGGGTGAAAGTGTTGTGAACGTGACGGATGCTACCGTGCTGTGCCAGTCTGTCGTAGGCATTTACCGAAGTGCCACAACAAGAAAACGAACTCACGCCTTTCTTATCCCCGCACGCAGAACGACCGTGAGCAACACTGCTCTTCAATTCACTGCGACGTATCGTCAGCATTACTCATGAGTAAATCGTAACCGTAACAAATGCGGTTCAGAAAACCCACGCGACATGCTAACATTCGCGTCTAACTACTCTCTGACATTTACCTACCAGAAAGTATTTCAAGATTCCGGGTCGCATGAAAGACGTACATTGTGGTTTCGCTGTGGGGTTGCACTTGATCCCACGTTATAAGTTCAGTAGGCGCTCGTGTCAAAAACTCTTTCCACTCAGCCAGAGGTTTTCGGCTCGCGCCATGCAAGAATACAGAAAGTTTCGTTTTCTTTTTTTTTTCTTGTCGTTCCCGTAAGAACAGAAATGTAGCCGAGCAATAGCACGCACGTGGAAAGCGAGTAATTGCAGAACGCGATGTCTGAAGAGAGGAAATAGGCAAGAACTCACAGGGTCCCTTATCTAAGACGTCTTCGAGTCTAAGACGACTCGAAGATGAAAGCCATCTTCTTTTTCTTCAGTCGATGTACTGACCCTCCCCCGTCTCCCTCCGCAAGCTTTCTGCACCTAACGTGGTTTTGCATTGCCTCCATGATCGGAGGCATTGCAGTCTTTCCGCAACTCACCTGGTTTTGCACTGCCTCCGTGATCGGCCCACCATGAACCAAGCGACGATGTCACGTTATGACCTCATCATAAGACGTCACGTTATGTGATGTCAGAAATTTTGGCGACCTGTGACGTCGTGATGAGTTCATACGGTCATGATGACGTCATATCGCGGGACGCCGACGGTCAATTTTCGCGTTTGATGAGGAATCTAAGGCTTTCGCCTTAAAGGGCCCCTAAACCACCTAGAGGTCGAAATTTATTTGTGGCGTTGCAGTTGTGCACCAGTAAACCTCCTTGGCACCAGTCTACAGCGAACGCTGGCGGAGTTGCACGCGCTTTCTTGTTTCGCTCTTTCCTTCGCCAGGCTGCGATCGTCGGCTCGTCTATCCACCTCTCCGAGTGCCCTTCCTCAGCGTCCGAGGTGGAAACGCAAGAAGCTCCCATCTGCTTGCAGAAAACACGATCTTATTCGCCCAATGACAGCGTCTCTTGCTCGCGACGTCACCTAATCACACAGGTGACATCATGACGGCTGTTGTCGAAGGCAGGAGAGAGGAGCAGGCGAGCGTCTGTTGGTGGTTTAGGGGCCCTTTAAAAGGTAAAAAATTCTGCTCACGTTTAGGAGATAACGTCAATCATTTCGAGTGATATGCTAAAACGCCTTGGTTCATTGTAGAGCTGCGAGCAAGAACTGGAAAGCACGAGGAACTTGCATGGATTTTGGACTCCTTGCATGTCCCGGGTGCTCACTGGCGGTGTTTGCTTCCAAAATAATCAAGCCTGCGAGCAGTATATAACGTGTCGCGGGTAACATTAACCAAGGTATTGCTCATTTTATTTTTTAGTTACCTTTTCTCGTTAGTCAAGCCACTGATGAGCAAACGTAATATGGCTGTCGAAAATCGGCAGATGGCCAAATTGGTAGATGGTCTTAAAAAGTATATTCTCTTATAGGTTTTACTTGCAAATTATTTAGGGTTGGATAAATTTAGCTGGGACCACCTGCGAGCGCCACTGTATGCACCGTGGTAGTTTAGCAGCTGTGTGGCTGTGCTAAGCTTCTGGACGCGGGTTCGAATCCCTGCCACGGCGGCCACATTTCGATGGGAATGAACAGCAACCACACCCCTTTACGTAGACTTAGGTTCACGTTGAACAGCCCAAAGTCGTCAATATTAATTCCGGGTCCCCGCCTGTTTGCGACGTATCTCATAATTATGTCGCGGGTTTGGTACGTAAGAACCCCGATAGTGGGCGGCACGTCTCTATAGAGACCGAGAAAAATATTGTGCGCGTAATCTGTATACAGATTACGCGCACAAATTTTTTTCTCGGGCTATGCATGGCTCAGATGGCGAAATCCGGCTTAATCTTTTCACATACAGGGTGTTTCAGATAACTTACGCATGGTATTAAAAAACGCACATACGCGTTACGCGTGTCAAAATGGCCCAGAATTTTTCTGACCCGTATGCAGCACGTCAACATATTTTTCGGTTCCGCCAAGCTGGGTAATTAACAAATATTGCTCAATTAACTTTCTAATTAGTAATTCTAGCGAAAGATCTTCAATACAAAAGTTGTAACGCCTGTTCAGCAACGCCGGATAATATATATATATATATATATATATATATATATATATATATATATATCACACTTGACGCGAGTTAGCTGAAATGCCCTGTACATGTCTAATTTTATAGTTTTGTTGTCTCTCTCACTGAATTCACACGGCGTGTGCGGTGTGTCGGTTTTGGCTCGAGCAAGGTTTTTCACACACCGCACAGGCACGTGTTTTCTTTTTCGTTTTTGGTTTTTGTTTGTTTGTTTCGCACCAACCGACGACGACGATTCACACGAATGCACTCGCTTCGACGCCACCGCCTTGCGATATGACGCCCCAGCCTGTCGCACGCATGCGACGTCACCAGCGTCGCGGGGTTGCCGACGTTTCTCCAAGAGGTGCACACTCGCTTTCCTGTTGCGCCCTTCTTTTTTTTCTAGGCTTTCATCAGGGTGTGTCTAGCTCTCACTCGCTCGCTCACCCTATCTCACCTTTTCGTTTCATTTTTTTTTTTGCAACACACCGCGAGTGCTTTCGGTTACAAATTTTTACACGTGCTTTATTTTTCTTTTCTAGTTCTCGTTTTCACCTCAGTGCAACCATGCGTGCATGTAGAGACGTGTGTGCGTCTGTATGCGCACGTATGTGAATGTGTTTGTGCACACGTGTGCGAATCGCGCTTGTATGTTGGTGCGCGCGAGTGTTTGCGTTGCCCTTACCCTCCTACTTAGGGTGTGAATATTCCGCCTCGGGTGCGCTTACCTGCGTCCTATCCTTTATATATTTACTATTTTTAAGTGAATTGCGCGCGGTGGCAAGCGGCCGTCTCATGTGCCGCTTTCGCGTCTCCTGTCGCCGTGTGTACGTATCACATGGAGAAAGCTGAAGAAATAAGGAAACAACATTAAAAAAAAAACGTGCGTCTTCGGGTTCTTGTCGTTCGCCACTGCTATTTCTTTTCGGCTCTTTTCGCGCTTTTCCTCCGAGAGAGTTTTCGTTTTCGAGACCCGCAGGGGTCAAGTCGTATATCTCGTAGCTTTCCTACCGAAACAGGACGCGTCGCGTGGTGCAGGGGCGCTCGAGCCTCTCCGTGTATAGAGCGCGTGCGCGCCGCTTGGTGCGTTTCTGGCGCGCGACCGACTCGTCTTAAACTCCGCGGCCCCGCAGCTATACATGGAGCTTGTAGCTTGCGTGGCTGCTGCTGTTGTTGCTGATGTCGCCCGCTTCTGCTGCTTCTGTCCTGCCGTGTTGGTTCCTGAAGGTTTCCCTGTCGTGGGGTGAAAAAGATAAGGGTTGACAGAAGCTCGAGAGCCCGCCACGACGGCCGACACGAAGTTTGTTGGCCTCTTGTGCGACCTCGTGGACAGGGCTATCCTCTTCGCCCTTTTTCTTTCTGTCATATTTTTACGTTCTGCGCGCAGGGGCCAATGTCAACGTGGCGTGTTCAGCACCTGTTAACGGTGTAGGTTAAAGGTGCGAAGGTAAATTCAAAGTGCCGAGTTTAGAGGGACTTGCGGTACCTTCACAATGTAATCTCGAATTGTAGTCCGATATAAGGGCGAAAAAAAAACAAGTTTTGAGATTAATTTGGGGCATCTTTTTATCGATCATACAGTATAAAGGGGAGCTTGGCGTCCGACAAGGCTTCGGACACTCTTCTTCGCAGGGCAAGAGGAAGTATTTGTAAATAAGCATAGGAGAACACCGAATTCTGACGAGCATAAGAAGCATTCACACGGCGGGCAACTGAAGGATCTCAAGTAGGTGGAAAATTCATTAGCAGGCACAGCGCCGATAATAAGTGAAAGCAGACAAAGGAGTTTGAAAACACACGCGGATGTTGAGAGCCTGAGCACTAAACGGTTTACGCGGCTACACATAATTACCTAACTAAGTTTTGTTTTAAACTTCATGCGTTTGTCCGAGACATCACCCTATTGAAACAGAAGTTCTTTCTAGACAAGCCCCCTCCCCCTCCCAAAATGCGCGCACGCGCGCACACACACACACACACACACACACACACACACACACACACACACACACACACACACACACACACACACACACACACACACACACACACACACACACACGCACGCACACACACACACACACGCACGCACGCACGCACACGCACACGCACACGCACACACACACAAGTACTAAGTGCAGGGCAGAAAACTGGACATTTGATTTGGTTAACAACTACTCTAGCTCTCCTTTCCTTCATCTCTCTAACCAATTCGAACGCGAACACCAAATTGAAATCCTGGGTTATTAAAAAAAAACAACAAAAGAACTCCCAGGGTCCCTATATGCATTCACCTAAGACGACTCGAAGGCGAAAGCTATCCTATTTTTCTTCTCAGTCGATGTGTTGATCCTGCCCCGCCACCCTCTGAAAGCTTTCTGCACCTAACGTGGTTTTGCACTGCCTCCGTGATCGGCCCACCTTTTTCCAAGAAAGGACGTCAAGAGATGATGTCACCATGTGACTTCACGTAATGTGACGTCACAGTGACGCCATCAGGATTTCATGAACTTTGGGGATCTGTGACATCATATGATGACATCATAACGTGAGGATAATTTTTTGCATCACTCGTTTTGACGCCGCCGACGGGGGACGCCGATCAATTTTCGCGTTTGAAGAGGCATTTAAGGCTTTCGCCTTAAAGGGACCTCACCACACTGAGTTCAAAGACGAGGGAGTGGTCTGTTTCTCGCCTTCACTACCCCTCCTACATGTGATAGTTCCTCCTCGCCACTTATTTCTTAAAAGCACGTGTACAATTCCAGAGCGAGAGAGAGAATTTATTTGAAGGCAGAGAGCACGATGGCCAGCACTAAGCGTGTAGTCTGTCAGGATTTCGCGCTTGTCGGCTACACGTTGTCGTCTCCGCTTGCGCAGTCGGAAACACACAAAACGAAGTGAAATCAGTTCATCGCACACGATCGTCATGCGAGACAAGGAAGAACGTGTGGGCGGCTGCATGGCAAAGCAGTGTAGGAGGCAATCCACAACTGATACTTTGCGTATGTGGACCATTCGAGAGTACGTACCGTCATGACTTCACGTGAATCACTGTTCTTGCGTCACGAAGTGCGTCAGAGGCTGGAGAGGGGCCCTTTAAAAATATTGTCATGCTTGGCTCAGACGCGAGCGTCGGTAAAAAAGAACCCATGGCTTTAAACATACTTTTGAAATGCGTATAGGGCCCGCCGTGGTAGCTTAGGGACTGAGGTATTGCGCTGCTAAACTCGTGGACTTGGGCTCGATTCCCGGCTCTTGAATAAGGCCAAAATGCACAAGCACTCATGCACGTGGTTTTTGCATGCACGTGAAAAAAAAAGACAGAAAACAGGTGGTCTATATCAATTCGGAGCCATGACTCATAATCGTATCTTTGTTATGACGCGTAAAACCCCGGAATTCATTTTAAAAGTAATATTGGGATACTATTTGCCAACTTATGTCATGCATTTCGCTCAGGGTCAAGACAGTATGTTCTGAAGTTGGTTTTGAGCTTGTTTGATGAAAATCATGTTTGTGATGCAGCCAGACTCTCGTTTCCTTATTTTTCGTTCACTACAGTGAAAGAAAGAAAGAAAGAAAGAAAGAAAGAAAGAAAGAAAGAAAGAAAGAAAGAAAGAAAGAAAGAAAGAAAGAAAGAAAGAAAGAAAGAAAGAAAGAAAGGAAGGAAGAAAACATTCGGGAGAACCGCATTACGTTTGCGAAGGTCCTAATGCACATAAGCGTGACTCACGTAATACGAACCTTTTTCGCAATAGCCATATTACTTGTAGCAAAGTACAGGGTCTGTCAAAAGTTCCCAGGCCACTATCATATATTCCTATGGCAGCGTGGCCTGGGAACTATTGATAGACCCTGTACATACTGTACCGCTTGTATGGCGAATATATTCAGCAATTCGAGAGACAGACACTCAAAGGTACCGGTGTTTCACAGCGCTTGGTGCCACAACAGAACTTGCATGTTTCACCCTGACAAAGTATACAAACTGCGTCTGCAGCTCAGTCCGTTTGCATTGCTTACCATTGGGGGGTCTATATTTGCACCACCACTTGGGGACGGTTCTCCCCTCGTCGTCGCGGCAACTTTCAACACGCACGCACTGCGTTTGCCTTATGAGATGCAACAGGGTTCGCTCAAAACTACGCAGCGCAGCCAATCTGTAACTTTCTTTGAGCTCTTCATTAGCTCAATGCGCATCAAAAGCCGAGTATATATATAGTCATATTTCTGAAGGAATCCTCCGAGAAACTGAACGCCGCGTATTTCGTGTGTAGCGTGATCTCCGAAACCGCTCAGGTTACGTGCTCGTGAGGGCTTCAGCCCGGTTTGTTAGCGCATCTTTCTTGTTGTGTGCACGGACCGCGCTCAGAAAACCCGCGTGCGAGCCTGTATACATTCTTGGTTGGCTATTCAAGAACGATTACTCATCGGGACAAGATGTCATTGCCAAAAGGTGTGGTCCAAATGATATCTTGCGGGTTATTAATGGTTCCCGCCACGACGCGAAGCCGCCGGCTAGCTAGCTGCATCGGTGTTCGAAGATCCCCAGCATTACGTTGGGCTCTCCGTTTCACTGCAGTGAAATCGAGTTGAAGCGCCGCAATTACGGGCCGTCTTTAGGCCTAAGTGCCGCTGTAGTTCGAACGGAGCACGAACAAAAGGAGCGGGCCGGAGTGGAAGCGATACAAACAGAAGAGGCAAAAGAAAGGCCCGGCCTCGCGCGCTCGTGAGCGCGCGTGCGCCGAGGCCGCACGCACTTCCTCACTGTCTTGTCAAATTCGTCGGGCAGGCAGATTAATGGTAGCCGTAATAATATCCGAGCGGCTGACCAGTTCGCGACGCTTTCGTTTGCGCGGCCGATTGGACGCCAGTGGTCCTTGAGGGGCCATTAGTGCCTCGAGTGGCTACTTCGATTGGCTTTCGGTCCAGCCACGGGGCGGTCAGCTGTGTTCTACGCTGCGCCTCGGGTTTCTTTAGCGACACATGTTTGTTTTTTGTTTGTTTTTTCTTCCGGCGTGTGCGTTGCTTACAGTGCTTGTATACGCCGCCTGCGCATGACTGCAGCGCGTGCGCACCTGCAGCCTTTCTTGTGTGAGATCGTCGAAGCGAGATCCTTTGAAAGGCTCCTCGCCGACACGGCCACTGAACGTTATAGTTAGGGTCGATCAGGAGGGCGCCTCAGTTGCCGCGGGCGTGTGACTTCCCAGATAGCGCGGTGTTCTTCGCGGGCGTCAAGAGGTGTAGCGACTATATATCAAAAGTGGCCGGTCAAAGCACTCTACAGTCTCGCGAAATCCGGCAGGCGCAGTCTCGAAACGCCAAGTTATCAGCCCGATCAAATGAGACTACATAAAGACAGGAATGCAGGCAATTGAGTGTATTGCATGTGCTGCGCTCGCCGATTGAGACGAAGATATACACGTCTCAGGTCAGCTACTGCACTTTCTACGCGCACGGGACTGTTTTACTTGAAACGCGGTATAAGTAAGCATCCGAGATGCCTGTTCTTAATCAGGTACGCGATGGGATTTGCTTCTTCGGAGGCCCGTGGACAACTCTTTTTGCTGTGCTGCATGTTCAGCCCGTCTCGAGCGCACCACAGACGCTGCTAAATTTATGTGCGAAATTTTCAGCCTCATCGATACACAAGAACTGCGTTACAGTTTGAAATGACTGCTGCGGAATTGAAACGCAAAATTATTATAATCTGGGGTTTTACGTGCAAGAGGCACGATATGATTATCAGGCACGCCGTATAGTGGAGGGCTCCGGAAATTTTGACAATCTGGTGTTCTTTAACGTGCACGCACATCGCACATTACACGGGCCACTAACACTACGTCTACATCGAGATGCGACCGCCGCGGCAGGGATGGAACCCGCGACTTTCGGGTCAGCAGCTGAGCACAGCAACCACTGTACCACCGAGGCGGACGAACCGCGTGAGACGTTAAAGTTTGAGAACCAATGACATTATTTCGATGACTAGCGCCGAACACGCACTTCTTCATTTGCTTTTGGTTTTCTACTGTAGTGTGCTATCATTAATTAGATGCCCGTTCAAATGACATTAATAAAGGAGGCATAAAAGAGCAGCTAGTTATTAGTTGAGGGCTGCAGGTGTGCGCAATACCTACTTCGCGCGCTACGGTAAAATAGAACACTTTAATGATGCGTACAGCCAGTGACACCGTTTTTATCCGGCATCCTCAATGGTATGAATAACAAGTCAATCAATTAATCACTTCACACGAAGTGTGATGGGTGCGCAGCAGCACGACATTGGAGAATCTGTTTTTGCACGTTCGCTAATTGTGCCTTGATAGCAAGTGTGTAACTAATGAATGGGCCTCTATTTCTTTCTTGCCATTTAGGTGACCCTAAACAAAGCGGTCACCTAACGTGAACAAAACGTTAACAATACATTAACAAAAGCGTGTGTCATATTTTCTAGGCTTTTCAGTTTTCGTTTCACCTTGCCCTCTTTTTGCGAGACCACTTAACGTTTACTACAAAAGAACTGCTATGTATATAGTATAGTGTAGTGTAGTGTAGTGTAGTGTAGTGTAGTGTAGTATAGTATAGAGTATGCATGAATTCTAGTCATGTTTGAAATACAAGGTTCGTGATTAAAAAATAGTTAAGGAGCACATCAATTTCGGTGTTGACCGCCGCGGTTGTCTAGTGGTTATGGCGCTTGAGTGCTGACCTGAAGGTCGTGGTATCGAATTCCGGCAGCGGCCGCCGCCGCATTTCGATTGAAACAAAATGCTAGAGGCTCGTGTGCTTAGGTGCACGTTAAAGAACTCCAGCTGTTCGGAGCTTCCGGGGCCCTCCACTGACTCGTTATCATATCGTGGTTTTGTGACGAAACATTTCAGCAATTGTTATTATAATTCCGGAGTTCCTCCAAAGTGGACGTGCAGCCTGACATGGTCAGGGATAAAGCACAAAAACAATATCGAGACTGAGGTGAACCACGCTGCCAAGTCCTCGAAATACTTAGCTTCATTTCTACATTATGGATGAAGAAAAAAAACAAAACAAAGCAAATTGAAGTCACCCGTATCCCGACAGCCAGAGAGGACACTGCGGGGTGGGGGGGTGGGGGGTGGGGGGTGGGGGGAGAGACGTTGCTAGCCTGACCTCAGCGCTAATCATGGTCGCTGTTGGCAACTCTCGACCGAAGAACAGTTTCTGGGAAATGAGCGCTATTCTTTACATATTAGCACCGAGGGAAGACGCCTTTCCTCATGAATATCAGACTGCGAACCGCTCGGCAAGCGGTTTGTTGGAGTTGGCACCGCTGCTGGTGATCATTTTTGTATTCTAGCTCCGAAATTGTCGCGCTGCTGCCCTTTGGCGCTGTGTTTGGAGAGCCCGTGAGGGTAACATTAATAAAGTGCGTCGTACAGCGAGTGATTGATGGAATGGCCACCAAAGATCTCAAATTGACGAGTTTTGCCGAACTTTAGGAGGAAAGGTTGAAAACGGAGGGTGGTGGCTTACCTCGGAGGCCACCGCAGGGAAACGAGATCGCACTTTAACTTTGGCGTTTTCATAAATGTGCTTCTTTTAGTTCTTCTATTGCGTGCTCATCGCATTTACATATAAAAACACGCAAGGCAACATATTCAAATGTGAAGATATAATTATACCAAAGACTTTCCGTGTGCTGTAAAGCTATACCGTTCGCGTTAAGCTGCGTATGCAGGTCACGTGTGCGCAAGGCACGTTTTTAGCTGCTTTCGTTACATATCCGCTGGACTGACGATGCAAGAAAACGAGCTTTTTGCGTCAAGATCAAGGACCATGCAGGCTAACACACACAAGGCATCTTTGCGAGAAAGCTGTAAATATGTTTGCCAGAGAAGTAAAAATACGTTCAACCATTGCAGCTGTCAATGTTAACAAGCATTACTGGCTGTAGGGACATTTGTGCAACGATTATTGATGTTCTTTGTGGTTGGTGGCGATGAGAAAACGTAGGAAGTAACTGTAGATATATTCGGTGTGCTATTGGTTGCAAGCGGTACCTGCAGAGCTGTAGGATGTTAAGAATGTTTAGTGCGTTGCGCATGAGGCGAACGCATTACAATAAAGGCCAGAAAGCGAAAGAACGAAAGGCAAGGTGGTCAACCGGGCCTGGGTTCGGTTTGCAGCGGTTTGCTACCACACGCTCGCTCGCTCACTCACTCACTCACTCACTCACTCACTCACTCACTCACTCACTCACTCACTCACTCACTCACTCACTCACTCACTCACTCACTCACTCACTCACTCACTCACTCACTCACTCACTCACTCACTCACTCACTCACTCACTCACTCACTCACTCACTCACTCACTCACTCACTCACTCACTCACTCACTCACTCACTCACTCACTCACTCACTCACTCACTCACTCACTCACTCACTCACCACTCACTCACTCACTCACTCACTCACTCACTCACTCACTCACTCACTCACTCACTCACTCACTCACTCACTCACTCACTCACTCACTCACTCACTCACTCACTCACTCACTCACTCACTCACTCACAGATAAAAAAAAGATACAACAAAAGCGCAGAAGCTTTATCGTATCAGTGAGTGTAAGCACAGGCTTTTGGTGTGAATGTCATAAGTTATTCTATAATTTCGTGGGTTTGATCGAAGCTCAGCTTTCTTGTACCTTTCTATTCTTGTTCACTCATTTGTAGTAGTTTTGATCGAGTTAGCGTTAAGCCTGCCCTATTTCTTTTTGTTTGTATGCTTGTTTACTTTTCTCCCCTTGCGAGCAGTGTCGGCTTGTAATTTATACACACTGATGTCCCATCAAACGTTGTCCTTGTTGTGTGATAGGCAAAGCGATTTTCTCCTATTTGCTCGAAATTTACAGCCGGGAGTTCTCTTACATGTATATAATTGCAATCCACCTCCAGCAAAATCAGTGGGGTCGCCGCGGCTGGTGACTGAATGCAAGACCAGCGGAACGTCATACACGGTCACTGAACATACGTTGCTTGTAGTCAATATACCTCATCACTCTATAACCAACTTAGCATCGTCTGTCGAAAAGGTGTACCTGCCGCTTGCGGCGTAATTTACGCGCTCAGTTAAAGATGAAATGCGCTTCGCGAGACAGTAACTAAGCAGTCAAGAACACTCGGATAGCGAGTCAAGTTGGCAGCACTCACGCGGGAGAAAATAGCCAGCCGATCGAAATTTGTTGCAAGCTATGCACTGTTTTCGAGTCTGATGTCAAGTTTCTTTTTAACTATTTAGCGGGGCTGTTTACAGGCTCACACTCAGGTAATGAGAAAGCTATTGCCCGAACTGTTTCTCCAAATAAGCTACTTTCTTTCTTGCCTACTCGTGCCAGTCGATTTAACAAGCTTCATTCTTACATCTGTAACGCTGTAATCTTTTTGTTTGTTTCTTAATTTCTTGCTCTCGCTCTTTCCCTTTCTCGGCGCATAAGTGTGAGAAAACGCGAACGGGAAATCAGAAAAAGACAAGTTCAGGCGACATGCCAGCGATGAGATGCGCGACCCGTGGTGCAAGAGGAGTGTATTATCGCGAAAACATGAGTCCCCCCCCCCCCCGCGCTCGCGCGCAGCAATTATTGGTGTGCCGGCGCGAGCCGACGGGGTCCGAGAGCGCAAAAGTAAAGAGTGCCTGCCTAATTGACCGTTAATGACGGCGACCCAATCACCCCTGCTGCGTGCCCAGAAACCCCAAGCAGACTCAGCGCCTTTGCCCCCTCCTGCACCCTCATTTCCAACTGTTCAGTCGAGTCGCATGCCGTTTCATCTGCGGCTGTGTGCCGACGCTCTGAATGGCGAATAGGGAATGCGAATCTGGATTCGTGGGATGTGCTGCTTCTCTATTTTGCTCTACCGCTGAGAGAGTGAAAGATACACCAAGTACTCCTCTCTCTCTCTCTGGTAATAATTATGCACATTAACGGTGTCGAGACTGGTGTCGTGCCATTTGAGGTGGAGTTGTCTTTCGACTGTGGCGGTGGCACAGCGTGTACATAGTGGCAGTGCCCAGATCTTACGTGCACTGAGCTTTCTTTCTTTCTTTCTTTCTTTCTTTCTTTCTTTCTTTCTTTCTTTCTTTCTTTCTTTCTTTCTTTCTTTCTTTCTTTCTTTCTTTCTTTCTTTCTTTCTTTCTTTCTTTCTTTCTTTCTTTCTTTCTTTCTTTCTTTCTTTCTTTCTTTCTTTCTTTCTTTCTTTCTTTCTTTCTTTCTTTCTTTCTTTCTTTCTTTCTTCATCGATACAGTGCACGAGCTTAGCTTAACCTACGTGCGCCTGTTCACGGTGTGATAGATAACATGGCGGCAGTGAGTGTCGTTTGCATGCCCAACGTGAAGTCACGGGTTCGATTCCTGCGCGAAACGCGGGTAACACTTGGACGAGGACGCAATGCGGAGAATCGCGTGTGTACGAATTCTGCTATCGGCTAGCGTCAAATATTCTTTGGGACACGTAAATCACACGATAAAACAATTGGTCTGCACGCTACGTTGTTTCCATGTATAGGACAATATTGGTCGGTGGATCGGCAGTATAATACGAAGGTGGAGTGTGTACGAGATATCTTCTGTCTTTTTAGACGCGAAAAAAAAAAAGTACGAAGAAGGAGGCGTTTTCAAGCACACACTGTCGCCGGTGCCTCCTTCTTCGACCTTGTCTTGAGTTTTCGCTGGTTTTTTCTCGCATCTAAACATGAACCAACCGGCCCAGTTTTTCACGCGTCTGTTTCGACATGTTATTTCTTTCTAACAAGCACTTTCTAACAAGTTAATTTTTCGCCGCGTGTTAAGTAAAACACCCAAAGGGAGGGAAGAGATATCGCTAAGAACTGGTGCGTTGACTATACCTTCTTTCGTATTCAGTGACTGCGACATCCGATATTTGTTTAAAAAGAAAGGAGTAAACGTAATCCTTAGTACGTTGGCCTTTGCAATTGCCCGCGCTTGTTTTGAGAGACGAAACAATTGGTCCAATAGACACACAGCAGGACAGCGCCAAAAGACACGGTCATACAAGAGTGGCGCACAGGAGGAGCGCAGTGTTTCTGGCGCTGCCCTGCTAATGTTCCAGAACGCACCAGCCGGCCCAAACAAAAGCGTTACTGCATTGGCCAAATTTCCTGCCCTTTTGTCGTGAAAAAAACAGAAGCTGTGAAACCATGTCTTTCTTTCTTGTCCGGCATGATCAAGATTGGTCGAAGCGCATCTTTTGAGCGAAGCTGGACGAGGCCCAACGTACCTAGTAGGCGTCGTCTTTGTTGATGTTGTTGTTGTTGCTGCCTCAATAACGAAGCCTGGTAATCATCTCGTTATTTTGTCTCATTGATATGTCAGCTGTTCATGCTGGTCAGGCCGCCGAGGTCGTCCTCGTCGCCATCGACTTACAGAAAACCAGGGCGCACAGCCAGGGATCTACCCTCACCTTCTTCACCCTATTAGCGTTTTTCATTGGTATAAACTCCCTGGACTAGTAACAATGTTACGGCCTTACGACGGCCTCTCGTGCGGGGAGCAAAACACAGTACATGAAGTACAAACTGTCTGTCTGTCTCTCTCTCTCTCTCTCTCTCTCTCTCTCTATATATATATATATATATATATATATATATATATATATATATATATATATATATATATATATATATATGTGTATGTTATGCGACAATGTAATCAGTTCATAGCTAGAGTAGTGTAATAAAAATGTTCACAATTGTACTAAAGCTGTGTACCTCAAGGGGCCTCGCACAAGCGTGGACTGCTACTGCAACAAAAAGGGGAGCTGAGAGGCTCGAGGCTAAATCTCGCGGCCCGGCCGCGGCGGCCACACTTCGATGGAGGTGAAACGCAAAAGGTCCGTGTACTTATATTTAGGTGCATGTTAAAGAACCCCAGGTGGTCGAAATTTCCGGAGCCCTCCACTACGGCGTCTCTCATAATCATATCGTGGTTTTGGGGCGTAAAACCCCAACAATCATTATATTTATATAGCAATCATAACGAAACCAACGCAAAATGACAACCAAGAAAATCATAGAGGCACAACTTAATTTCTACTTCCACGGTTGAAGAAATGATAACAAGGACAGTGAAAGTGGGCGATAAAGGAATCGATGATTCTTTTCGGACCCGTTGTCATGATGACAGCTGAAGCCAGCTGTAAATACGAGAAATATCGAATAAAAGGAAGACGTACAGATTGAAATGCTGCGATTCTGGTGCGTGCGGTCAGTGATTGTGAGTAATTTTGAAGTAACATTGAGAAGACGCCGCCCAGGTAGCCTGGAAAAACTAGGGAGGCTTTGTGACATATAACCACATATCCATATGCGTGAACAGCTGCATTATATGATTTTCCTTCGCAAAGTCTACTAATTCAGAATTTGTTCTAAACACAACAGGCCGTGGAACTTTTCTTGCTCCCATAGTAGCCTGCACATAGTAGTCTGAGTCATCGACCGTTTTTTAGGGGCGAAGCTCCTTAAGGCGGCACCCGTTCTTCCCTCGTAGTCGTCGTGGTCGTAGTAGTGAGTAACAAGTCTTACGCTTTGACCTCCAAGGTGGTGCCGGTGGGAGATTTCTCCTGTGCGTTGTTGAACAATAAAAAATTCGCAGCGTGCGCGTTAACTAAAAGCCGAATTCTTCTGTCTCTCATTCCCCATTAGCAGCCATTGGCATGTTCCAGTAGGAAACGTTAGTAGAAGTAGAAGTGTAAGTGTTAGCTAAAAGCCGACTTCTGTCTGTCATTGCCATTAGCAGCCATTGTTTACCTCCAAGGTAGTGCCTGGTGAGATTTCTCCTGTGCGTGATTAAACAATAAAAATTTTGTTCAAAACGCCGTTGATTGATGAAATAAACCAACGAAAGACGCCAGATGTTTTGTAAAAGCAGAACGAAAGAACGCCAGATGTTTTTCTTAAAGTGTAGTAGTAGTAGTTGCATGTAGCCACCTCGCCCGATCGTCAACGGGCGAGGTGGACCGGCAACGGCGTGAGGACCCTGCCGTACGAGAGTTAAATCACACTAAAAGACATACTTTGCGGGCGATACACTCTAGTGAGCTTTCAACTTTTCGTCTTAATGTACATGATAAAGAAATTATTTCTACGAAAAACGCAAGGCACACCTTGAGCAATATGTTTGGTTTTGGGACGCTAAATGGAACCATGAGGCGATGCGAAGCCGGAGCACTTGCACGATCGCGTTCCGTTGGCTTTCGTTGGGCATGCTACCGACCTCGCGTCGTGGAACGCGCGTCCTGTCTTCCCTCTAGCCTTGCCTTTAATTCGCACAGGGCGAGCGGGGAATGCGGTCGCTCTTGGCGCTCTTTCGCTCGGGAGCGGACTTCTTCCTTGCATTTCACCGATCACAAGTGATAATGAAGGGACCACGTAAACCAACAGTACAATAAAAGTTTGATGTTTAATATATACACGATGTTTCACACTCTTTATATTATGTACTGGGCGCATTTCACGGAAGAGTTTCACGGTTTACAGATGATTCCCTCCGTAGCTTCGCCCCACTCATCATCATTCACACCGTGGATATGCTGTGATATTTTTTCTAAACACATGTCACTGCAACTTAGTTTGGCTACACATAATAAGAACGATGCACATCAATTGATGATCAGGCAACAGAAAGCATTGGCGCTATTGATATGAAGGCCAGATACCAGTAAGAACTTATTATCTGTTGCAGCGAAGCTGCCTCTCACCATCCGTTCGTTCGCCATCCTTGGCGTTCGCTAGAACAGGTCACGCGACCAGGTAAAACAGAAGGAACCTCGTATTCGGGGGAAAGGGAAGGAGGTTACATGATTGACTGTGGAGAGGAGGTTTAAGGTAAGCGGGAGTGAATGAACGAATAAGTAAAACAAAATAAATTTTGTTGGCGAGACGGGGTTCGAACCCGGACACTCGCGGTCCGAAGACATCAGGGGCGTAGCCAAAATTGTTTTCGTTAGTCAAAGGGTTACTTGTGCATTTGCCAGAAACAACTCAAAGGCTAAAGCCATCTTCTTTTTCTTCTCAGTCGATGTATTTATCATACCCCCCCTCCGATAGCCTTCTTCACCTAACTTGGTTTTGCACGGCCTCCAGGATCGGAGGCACGACAGCCTTTTTGCATCTTACCTAATTTTGCACTGCCTCCGTGATCGGCCTACCTTTGACCAGACGACGAAGTCATCTGGTGACGTCATCACGTGACATCACGTTGTCTGACGTCATAGTGGCGTCATTGTGACGGCACAAATCTTGGCCGTCTGTGACGTCATGATGACGTCATGTGGTGACGTTATAACGCTTAGGCAACTTTTCGCATAACTGCGAAACACTGCTGACACCGCCGATAATGACGCCGACGGTGACGGTCAAATGTCGCGTTTGGTGCGGCATCTAAGGCGAAAGCCTTAGATGCCGCACTCTATGCTTGCTCTTGCCGGTCATGGCATGGCAGTGAAAGAAAGCCGGGCTGTTCTAGATGCCCTCCCCGCGTATGCACCCCCCTGCAAAAAGTTATACAGACGTCCTTGTTCCTTGCCATTGTAGAAAAAATCTTTCTATTATATCGCTGGCGTGCTCAACGTCAACTGACTTGTCTGAAAAGCGAAGCATCTTGTGCCTCCTGGCCTGCGTGGTCTGACGTGTCGCTATCGTGTTTCTCAGAGTTAAAATGTCGATCTTGGAGGCGGTGTTTTGCAGATTCGGCTGATCGCTGGGACGGCGTATCTAAAAGGGCGTCGATCCAGGATGCTATGTGATCAAAAATTATGCCATCGTGGTCCGGCGCTCATGTGCGTATTCTCGCGAATGTTTTCATAAGGTCTTTAACTTGGGCCGATCCAGAGGACAACACAGGTAAAGGCATGGATGGTTGATAGGCGACGGTGATGGACAGAATCATTCTATTGGTTGACCTCGGCGGTTTTTCTGAAGGCTACGAGCTGATATATGGTGAGAAATTCCACCACCTGCAATTGTCTACAAACACTATCAAACGTCGTCAAATCGCAGAATAACGCATTTCTGATGGCTATAGAAGCTTATATTTCTCATCAGTACGTAATTCAACCACCTCCAATCGCCTCCGAACAGTATAAAACTGGGACAGCGGCATACGGCCCTACCATAGTACAGCCAGCACAGCACAGACAATCCTGAATCGTTCTCCTTTGTTTTGTTCACTCTAGGGACCTATGTAAATAACTTCTTGTGCTTATTTTATTTTAGGGATGGCTTAACGCTCTCTGACTGCTTCTTTGCTTAACGCTCTCATAGTTGAACACAATGTGCCTTAAGTCGTCTAATTCATTCTAAGGGACAAGCCTTAGATGTCTCATCAAGCGCAAAAGTTGACCATTGGCGTCCCGCGGCGTCGGTGTCAACACGAGTGATGCAAAAAGTCATTATAACGTGATGACGTAACCATGTGACGTGTATGTGACGTGCACGGTGTTGTGATGTCAAATATATATGACGTGTACGTGTCATACATGGCGTCACCATGGGACGTCAATATGCCTTCACATAACGACAAAATTCGTGACATCACATTACGCGACGTCAAACGTCATCACATGGCATCGTGGCTTGGTCAAAGGTCGGCCGACACGGAGGCAGCGAAAAATAAGATGACGTGCAGAGAGCTTTCGGAGGGGGGCGGGGGAGTATCAATACATCGACTAGGAAAAAAAAAACATGGCTGATCTCTCTGTCATAGGAATCGGTATAACACGAAAGTAAAACGTGTCTTCACAGACGTAGTTGAGCGTGTGTTGCGCATTCTTTCGCCCCAAAGGCGAAGGAATGAATGCTACAGCGACAAATTGTAATATCACGCGAAGAATGGCAAGCAGCTCGAAATTTGCAACGCGCTGCTCAAGCAGAAAGGACTCACGAAACGAACATACACAGGATGAGCGCGAACTAACAACTGTCACAGCTCGACAGCTAAAGCGCGCTGGTCAAATACACAGGAGAACGCACGAAACGAACGCGCAAGTATACACAGGATGAGCGCGAACGGTCTCACAGTTGTAACTTCTTTGTTTCTGAGCAGCGCGCTTCTTCCGCAAAAGCGGCCGCTGCCGTGAGCGAAGTAACCTTCGTGCTCTCTGTAACTTCAACGCAAACTTGCTGTGAGAGCGCAAGACGTAGACGATAAGCGCGCGCGCACGAGCGACCACGCCCTGTAGAGGCGCACGCGTGGGGGCGACGACCTTTAAAGCGCGCCGCGCCGTCTCGCCAGCAATAACGAAAACACGCTGGTGTACCCCGATCCCTTAGTACCGCCACCGGCAAATGGTGTATATAAATAGCACGCCGTTAACATGACGAAGAACGTGCTGTCTGTGGCGGTGTCGTTTCGCGCTGCGCGCTGGGGATCGAGGGGTCGTAAGCTCGACTCCCGGTGACGGAAATTTTTCTTCTAGTTTCTTCTTTGCAATATGTTAGTCTTTATATTTTGCAACGTCATATCCGTGACGGAAATGCGTCAGTGGAGCCGTGGTGGACCCCGGCATAAAACACTTTCGTGTTAAAAGAACATGGCTTCCATCTTCGAGTCCTCTTAGGCGAGTGCATAAGGGACCCTGTGAGTTCTTTCTGAGCACAATGTTCCATAACAAAGGAAACGTCTTTGAGCGTACGTTTCCCCACACAAAGCTCTCCCATAGTACAAAGAGTACACAGTGCTCTAAGTCGTTCGCGCTTTCGCTCTAAACACGAGGCTCGGTGCATTTTCGTGGTGCCGTCATCTACATCAGACTTACTACGCGCTGCAGGGCAAAGGCCTCTCTGGTGTTTCTCCAATGAACCCGGTCCTGTGCTTGCTGCGGCCGCATTGAACGCGTAAACTTCTTAATCCCATATGCCTACCTAACTTTCTGACACTGACGCAACAGCGCATCCGGAATCTCTGTCCCTTGGAGAGTCTCATAAATTAACATGATGAGTATGGGAGATAAGAGCAAACTAAAGTGGGGGAGCGAACAATCTCCGACAGCACTGAAACTCGGAGATCCCCATCCCTCTAGCTTATGAGAGTAGTCACTGAGGCCTGCCAAGAGAGATAGAGAGAGAAAGGGAAAACAGAGGAAAGGCAGGAAGGTTAACTAGACTATGTAGAGTTTGCAACGCTACATGTGAGTGGAGTGAAAGTGTAGCTACAGGCCTACCAACTGCAGCAATTGTTGGAATGCCTTCGTTACTTTCTGAGCGTGCGACGCGCAACACGACAGTTATGGAATCAACTTCTAACAAAGTGCGCAGCGGGCCAGGACACAGGTTTGTAGGAGATGATCCCGTACCAACTCGCTCGACTTTCAACGCTGGTTTAGAATTTGCTCAATCGTGTCCTCACAGCTGCGTAAGTTGCGTACCGCACTGTTGGCCATTCCAAACTCAACGACATGTTCTAGGAGCCAAACTCCATCGCCTTGATGCCAGACCATTATCAGGAAGGAAGATCTTGGGACCATGGCCCACTGTTTCGCGCATGCACAAGCATAGGCGTGCGCAGGGTTCCCCATCAGGGGGGGCAAAGGTTCATCACAGCGCCCCCACCCTACTAAGTCATTGTAGGGGGCAGATTTTGCGCCCACCCCCTTCTTAGGTGATTAGGGGGGGGCCGCCCCCGCCCCCCTGCGCCCCCTGTGCGCACGCCTATGTGCACAAGAACACGAAATTCTTATTGAGATACGTGAAGGCGACCGGACCTCACGAGCGTCTCTGAACTACCAGCGCGAGTTCGTGTTGTGTGTTCACACTAACTGTTCATTTCTTCTTTTTCTCTCTCCTGTTCTTTCTTCTCTCTCCTATCTATTATTCCCCCTTTCCCCGACTCCACGTGCAGGGTAGCCAACCAAGCCAAAGAATGGTTAACCTCCTTGCCTTCCCTCTTCGTTGCTCTCTCTCCCTCTCTCTTTCAACGCTAGTTCTAGACTGTTGTTCCTTTTTTTTTCTTTACGGCAAATAACCTACAGTGCAGCTCGTCTAGCAGGGTGCTATAAGTGTCCCTAATCTCAATAGCCATTTTGGTTGTTTGGATGGTCTGCGCCGCAGGACCCGCTGTAAATCCTTGCTGCTGTTCGTCTGCGTAGACTGGAAGGAGTCAGCGCGAAAAACTGTCGCGAGTCCTGCCACTCCGTGCTTGGCGCAGTGTTTCACCTCCCGGTCGCAGCTTCTCTCGCAAACGTGTCTGCCTGTGCGCATGTACAGGTCGGTCCACTGTTAAAGGGAACACTCGAATGAGCCCCCTTCATTTTGCTGGCCCCCTCATTCCAAGTGGATGTGGAAACGTTGTTCGTTCAAGGTACTGGTCTGTCAAAGGGAGTCGGAACTGTCAACCACCAGTAGTCTTATGTAAATCTAAGCCACTGTACTGTTGCAAGAGAGCGATATCCTGACATGCCCTGAACGAAATTGTTCCCTTTAACAGTGGACCGACCTGTACATGTGGTGCGCGCGCATGTTTCAGTTGAGCGGGTGTCTTTCGAGAAAAAGAGAATAATGAGAGAGAGAGAGGAACGCAGCCAGGACCTCCGCCTATCTTTCGACGATTTGTCGTGGCCCTGCTCCTTGGGTGGAGTCGCTCGCAGGGCGTCGTCTCTACGAAGCATTCTCTTTCTCTCTCTCCCTCTATTTCTCTCCATCTCTGGTCCGTCGGCTCTCGCATCTTCACGGACCATGTCGCCCGCCTCGTCTCCAGGCGCACTCACGTGTTTGTGCGTGCCTGTATGTGTCTTGCTCTGCGCATGTGCGCATGTATGTGCAAGGAAGTGCGTCTGTACGTGTGTGCACCCGTTCGTGCCTGTGCGAACCTCCCTATGCACACGTCCCCGTCTGTGTACGGGATGTGGGCTCTCGTGTGTGTGTGTGAAGGTGCGGTAGAGAGTGAGGGTGAGCGAGGGAAAGCTCGTACCAGCTAGAAGAAAGGGAAAGCAAGCGCGACAGTGAGGAGAGAAGATTTGGAACCTTTCGCTTTGCGTTAGATCCCTGTAGCTGACGTAGAGACCCGTATATAGTTAGTACATGCATAATGACAGTGATGACTCTCCTTTTACTTTAGTCTTCTCTTTTCAGATTAGTCATTTCTCTTTCACGCGGAATTCCTTCGTCGCCGAGAGGACTGACCGGGTGGCTGGAAGCCAAGCTCTTTTTCCTGTTGGTCTGTACAATCACGCCGAAGTATGCGATTTTTATTTTAGGATCCTTAGTGGGCGGTCGCTTTTACTTCAAACTGGCGGTGTTGAATATGCGCGGACGCCAATGTTACGTAGTAGTTTAGCTTTAACATCTTTTCTTTTCTTCTTTATCGTTTCGGGTGCATTTACTGCTTTATGCTCGGGTGCTTCTATTAAATCGTCTATATATAAAAGCACGTGCCATTATAAGTGGGGGTGTGCTTTCTTAGAAACACCGGATGACACTAGTCCCACACCAAGCGCACTAAGAAGCGGGTAAACTATTGTATTTACACAAACACTAAATGGAATGTCATATACCATCAAGATTCCACGATCTATGAGGCTACTCGTTCTATGGCGAACGCAGACAAAGGCTCAAAGAGAGAGAGAAGAGAAAGAGCAGAGGAAGGCAGGGAGGTTAACCAGAAGTTTGCATCCGGTATGCTACCCTGCACTGGGGTTGGGGAATAGGGGGTTGAAAAAGTTGGTATCATACTGAACGACATGATTTGTAGCGTAAAACTCGAAAAGAAAGGAGGAGACAGGAGCTTCTTTCTACTTCTGTCTGCCTCCTAGTCTTTCTTTCCGAGTCTTGCGCTACAAGTCATGACATTAAAAAAGTATCAACTCGCCCAAGAAGAAGTTATTGTGGGTATTATACGTCCGTCATCCGTTGTGAGCGGTAGCCAACTCGTTATCTTGCCATTATCGTTAGGCCACCTCCTCACCTTCAGCTTCAGCCTCGCAATGTGACAACGAAAAATGAAACCTTGTTGTGTGGGCTTTCGGTCAGTGCGGGCTCACTGAGAAACGCAGGTGGCATCAGTGCACGTATATCGGAGGACACACTAAGTATATTGCAGGAAACGAAGATCGTTTTTTTTTTTTTAGGGGCGAAGCTCCTTAAGGCGGCACCCGTTCGTCCCTCGTAGTCGTAGTAGTGCGTAACCAGTCGTAACGCTAGTACCAGATCTTGACCTCCAAGGTGGTGCCGGTGGGAGATTTTTCCTGTGCGTTGCTGAACAATAAAAAATTCGCAGCGTGCGCGTTAACTAAAAGCCGAATTCTTCTGTCTCTCATTCCCCATTAGCAGCCATTGGCATGTTCCAGTAGGAAACGTTAGTAGAAGTAGAAGTGTAAGTGTTAGCTAAAAGCCGACTTCTTCTGTCTCTCATTCCCATTAGCAGCCATTGTTTACCTCCAAGGTAGTGCCTGGTGAGATTTCTCCTGTGCGTGATTAAACAATAAAAATTTTGTTCAAAACGCCGTTGATTGATGAAATAAACCAACGAAAGACGCCAGATGTTTTCTAAAAGCAAAACGAAAGAACGCCAGATGTTTCTAAAGCAAAACGAAAAGACGCCAGCTGCTTAACGAAAGACGCCAGATGTTTTCTAAAGCAATGGTTTTCTAAACAATGAAAATTCACAGCGTACATGTAAAATTAAAGTGAGCTGCAAGTCGTCATAACTCATCGAACCTTTAGTATAAACGCGCCCGATCTCACGTCGGTGATGATGTACTGGGCAGAATTCACGGAAGATTCACGGTTTACCGATGAACCTCCGCAGCTTCGCCCACTCATCATCATTCACTCCGTGGATATGCTGTGATTTTTTTTTTTTTGCAAAATAAATACACTTATTTCACCATTTCACCTCCTTACTTCCTTTTGAGTCCTAAACCCAATTTCTTAGTATTGCCGGGTTAGCGATTCGGACGCGTGAGTTTGGATGATCTCCGTTATCTCTGTATGAAAACAGTAAATCATCATAAAGTGTAGCGGTGTTCTGTGCCCTTCGCCTTTCTCATTTTATTGCAAGTAGCCGGTCAAGATACCCCCCCCCCCTCTTTCGTTAGTCACTCAGTTTTCAGTGATGTGTCTGCTTTTCTGTGTGCAAACTGCGCTGAGATGCTTGAATTATTTAAACGCAATTGACTCGACAGTCATGTCGTTGCGTCTGCCTTACTCTCATATGGGACCGACACGAGTGATTTACTTGGTTTCGATTACTCTTAACCAAAACCCTCTTTACGCTTAATATTTATATTCTTTTTCAGTTGGTTACCACTGTATTTCTCGCCTTTGCACAGGAGGAAAGTTTCATGTAACAATGTGGCTCTTCCGAGCGCTCATTTAACTACATAGTTCTCAACTACAGTTCCTATCAGTACGTACAATGCCGCAACCTCTCTCAATACACAGAAAAAGTGCCGTGTCTCAGAAAAATTAAGAGCATATACGCTTGATCAACCGTCGGAATAGCCTATAGTTTATACACCGAGTTTAGGTGCCGAAATGCCAAATGGTTGTAGTGATGTGCTGATGTTCTGCATTATTTTCGCACAGCGCCATAAATACAGCTCATCCACCTTCCATACAGCCTCCGTGTGGCGCGTTTGATTAGCCGTTTGCAGGACGCTTAAGAAAAAACAAAACAAAACAACAACGCTGGTCTCATTTTAACAACCATCGTCGCCGGGCCGTCGAAAAGCTCAGGCTGCGGAATATCAAGCGGTGGCAGATTGCTTGTTGCCACTATTAAATGCCATCTATAAGGTGCCCATATATGTAGGACCACATAGCCTATCAGCTACAGAGAACATCAATGTCAAGGCCATGGAAAGACAACGTGCTCCTTCTCTCTCATGGGGAACACAAGCCTTTTCTTTCTCACCATGACAACAACACTCACCTTGCTCAATCACGCAGGGGCAGCGAATCCATCCATCGTGGCTCGAGGAACACGCACATACACGAACACTTTGCGCCACCACCGAAGCCACGGAGCTTTCTCCGCTCGGCCAGCGCGCACTCCTCACACGCCAACATCCAAACCTTGCAGACAAGCCTTCAGGTTGCGTGCCTATAGATCTAGACACTAAAGACACTCGCAACTCCGTGCACGTGCGTGGGTACGCGCGCAGGGCAGGCAGCACAGCCGTATAGACCGGGCGGCTGTGGCTGCTCTGGGCGCCAGCGCACTCGTGAAGCGGCAGCAGCAACAGCGTTACATGGAGAGCTTAATAATTTATAAATTGACTGCAGTGAGGGCAACAAGAAGAGGCGGGCTCGCACTCCTCTTCACACGCACGCACGCACACGCACGCCCTTATAGAAGGCGCATTCAAGCCTCACGAGTGCGTGCACGCGCGCGTGTGTGTGTGCCCCCGGCGCCCGCGTCCGAATTGGAGATTTTTTCTCTTGAATAATGCCCCGGATTCCGATATTATTCAAACGCCGAACGGGCACTTGATGAGAGCGCATGGCGCCAGAGAGCGCGCGCCCTGCTATCGGATTGCATATGCAACGGTTTTTATATACGGCGTGCGTGCAACAAGGCGCTGTCCCCGTGTATATTATAGCGGAATGCAGCCGCCCGCTTTCCCCCCCATCGTGGTATCGACTCGAGGGAGAGAAGGAAGATGGCTGCTCGTATACATGAGGTGTCGATTCGTACTTTTTAAGCGCCGTGACACCCATTTATACACTCCGCTCACGCACTGGAGCTTTTGCGAAGCCCGTAATGACTCTCGTGCCGCGCTTGCAGAGTTATCGTTTTCCCTTGCAAAGTTGGCGGCGCGCGAAAACGCGAGAGTATCTTTTCCGCATGGACGTGTCAGGTTTGAAGTGCGATCCGGCCGAGAAAACACTCAAAATATGACGTTAGGATAACGCCCTCGATGACGACACCAGGTGTCGACATATACAAAGTGTTTCACGTAATTAGAACCTAGTATTAAAAAAAAAAAAAGAAAAGTGGTTAACCGCAACTGAATGGAACCGAGGATATGTGTGCCGTCGTGTGGCGCTCGTTACGTTATTTTTATATAGCGCTTAAAGATGTAAATAACTAATACGAAGTATGCAAAATTTTCAGTGTTTACTTTAGGGCCTAGAGCGTTATGTTACGTGGTAGAGGACATTCCTAAACGACCGATCCAATTTTTTTTTTGTGGCAACGTACACGCTGCGTGGCGATTTTACCCCCGTTGTTTTAAAAGAAAGCCCGCGAAAAAATTGGAGGAAACATGAGCTTCGCCTTCAAGAGTAGAACGCGATAGCGTAATTGGGCCCCGTGCGCATCGCCTTATCAACTGCTAGCCTGGCTTCAGTTGTTGGTGCATGCCTTAACCATGTCTTAAGGAAACGAACGTCTGTGCGCGCAACATTGGCCGTTTCAAATTATCCTAGAATACCTACAGCAAGTACAGTTGTTAAGTTCCCAGTGCGCCACAATTCTTCCTTTTGCGAATCGGTGACGCGCCCACAACGCGCCCGTAAGGCAACACGCGAACCTATTCAGCTGTTCACTTTGTTGATGCTTTTGCAGCTGGTGATGATTAAATATGTCTGAACGCTTCGTAATGGGTGGGCCTTTAAAACACCCACTCGTTGCGCAATTCACACGTTTTGACGCCTGGCGCGATTCTACGCTTCTGCCGCGTAATATTACATGCGTTAAGGAGACTCGTTCCACTACATGACGTAGAGCACCTTCTTGCCACGCTGGAGGCCAGGGTTCGATTGCCACTCGAACCGGAGTTTATTATTCATTTGATTTTCATATTTCTCGATTTTTCGATCACGGACAAGATGATGATTTTTTTGCTCACAACCAACGACGCCGACACCGACACCATAATTTCTGCGAAACGAGCTCTTTAACGCTATCGCGTTAATGTGAAATAAAACCACGTGAATGCGCTCGTGAGCTACCGCAGTGCAGCGCTCTCAAGCGTGTTTTGAGCGAAAAAACCGGCGCGCGGACCGTGGCGAAATGAGCGACCGCGGCTCTAGGCATCGGCTTCCCGCAGCGTACACATTTTTGACGACCGCACACGGCAAGGAAGCGCCGTCGTTCCGCGGTATAGATTGACGGCTCGCTCACCGGTCTGCCCTTTGCGAACGCTAGTTGATATCCCTGCGGCTCTAAATATCGCGCGATGTTAATCCTGACGCGCATACATTTCACATTTATGTACTCCACGCCTTGTGGTATGTCACCACATGTTAAGGAACGTTTTTAAATTTGGATCGTACGTTGATTGTTTTGTCTCTGCCTCCAAAAAGCGCAGTTTGAAAACACCCTTCCAACGTGTTATGTATAAAAATTGAAACCTAATTAAGGTTTAATTACCAATGTTACCTAAAATCTGCCCATCATGCCAGCGGTCTTAACTACCGATCCTACCTCATGGAAAGAAAATCGCTTCGCCGCACAGTGAGCGTTTATATAGGGGGTGCAATGAGCTCGGATCTTTACGATGTCATTAAGATTAAGTTTCTTACAGTCCGAAAATAAGAGAAAAAGTCATGGCTTTTCAGGTGGTTGCATTTCAGTTTAAATCCTATAATATAAAAACTTGCTCATGGTTTTCAATTATCCTGGTTCATTGCGCAGTCTAATGTCAAAGAAAGAAGCATGGAAACTTTCACTTGAAGATATTGGTTTATTCAATACTCAATAGCTCTTGCGCAATGAGAAACGCTTGAACATCATGTTTCGAGAAAAACAAGAATTAAGTTTTCTCAAACGTTATTTTTGGTTCGAGGGCAGTTATTGAATATGCCATAACTTTTGAACGAGAGAAAATACCGGCGTAATTTATCTGCACCACAATTCTGAATGTTTGTACGTTCTTCAAATGTGAAAAATAAAAATTCACCTGTTTCGAAAAAAAAAATCAAAGGCCTTCCACTATGGGAAGATGTAATACCAGCGTAAGCTCTTCTTCTTGTTTAATTACAATTAAATTTGCAATACAATTGACAGAGAAGATAAAAACAATAAGATGCTTTTCTCCTTCGAGTCGTCTTAGGCAAACACATAAGGGACCATGAGACTTTTTTCCCTCGCGGCCTCTCCTGCATATGATTGCTACAAATTTACGAAAGAGATTATGTCACAAACAGGCTTTCCTCGGAGAAGCGGCACTTGATTGCGTGATAAGTGATGATATATGACGTCATTCCGTGTATTAACGGGCGGCCTCCCATCTCAGACAGCCGTGTGATCAATGTAGCTGTGTGCCCCAGGAGACCGACCGCGTCGCGATCCGTGCGGATGAACTAGATTCTCGTCGAACGCTCAGTTGGCGGAAACGATACATGGCGCCGCTCGCGCAGCAGGAAGAGTGCGTCCCGCTGCGCAGAATCTCGCGGCCCTTTCGCTCTCTGTGCCGCTCTTTCTCTTACCAGCTTTCCCTCTTTCGTGGCGCGTACAGTATACACGCTGTCTCACTAAAAGAGTGCAGTGTCGTGGAAGCCGCGGGTAAACACTCGCACGTACCGGCCGTCCTGGTGCTGCATTGGAAACGCAGTTTGTATGTCGTGGAAACTTTCGCAGCTTTCCATGGACTCTTGGCATGTCGCAAGGTTTCTTGCATCACTAAAGATTTTGAGAAATATCACTTGTGTCTACTTCTAGGACACTTTGTAGATGGCAGTTCACTTAGAACGCCACATGTGTAATCTTATATAAAGGGGATAGAGAAAGGTTTCTTGAGAAGTTAGTCTGGTGGTACGCCAAGCGTGGTAGTCTATATAGATGGGATAAAGAATCAATTCTTATACAAAGTTCGCGACAGACACAGAATACACACGTAACACTTCACAGCACTAAACAAACAGGTTATTTCGACGAAGACCAGTGTCTCTGTAAGGGAGTTCCGAAGGGTTTTAGTTGCGGTAGATGAACAGACAGCGTTAGATCATTCTACATGGACGATTTTACGTAAGACATGAGTGCCACCACCTTGGGCTGTTAGACTAATGGTTTCCTATTTTTGTATCTCGTGACGTGAATTGACAAGGCCAGGAAACGTCGAGTGCACCAACCCAGCCGTTCTCATGCTTATACGTCCGTCGTTTAACTGTAAGGATGCAACGCGGCAAAGATAACAGCCCAATATGGCGGCAGCGAAACCCGTCCGTAAAATAGTCTATAAACACATTGTTCATGTAGCTGGGGGGGCATCGAACAAAGCGGCGCATGCGCCTGCCAATCTTCGTGGTCATGTGATAGGACGGTTCTGCAGTATAGTACGAATAACCATTTTGTGCCAAGCACCCTCGACGTAATGGGTATGCCGACGCCAACGACAGCTTACGCTATGCTGCACGAATTTAGTGAGCCAACGTGCGATTCTCCACATGGCCCGTCGACAGTGACTGTGGCGGCACACGCGGAGCACACCCCCGCCAGTGTACACGCGGAATTCGCGCCGCTACACCGAATTTCCGTTTCCCAACGAGCGACCTCCGGGAGCGGGTGCTTCTATGTTTAGGCTGCAGGGGTCGATAGGGCCAACGCAACAGGTGCATGCCTGCGTTGTGCGAAAGTGCCGAAGCTTTGCCAGTCGTTTAAGTAACGAATCACAAAGCGGCATTTATTATTTTTTTCTTATATCCCGTTCATCATTGGTCAGTTTCCTCCGTAGGCATGCGTCCTATATACCATGACTGGTCTGAATCATATCCCATACGAACAGTTCAAGTGTATAGAAGGTAGAATATTAACGAAATCTGAGAGGTTTACCATTCTTGCATTTCAAACAGACCCAAGGCTAAATTGTGTTTCACAAAAGCTTACACTTAGTATATTTGTACTTCGCTTACTAAGTTGAATAAAACGTTTGTGCAAGACGAATCTAGCGTTTACAGCGCTTGACTACAGTCCCGAAGGGTCGCGGGATCGAATCCGGGCAGCGGCGGCCGCATTTTCGAAGGAGGCAAAATGCCAGAGGCCGGTGTGCTTAGATTTAGGTGCACGTTAAAGAACCCCACGTGGTCGAAATTTCCGGAGCCCTCCACTACGGCGTCTCTCATAATCATATCGTGGTTTTAGGACGTTAAACCCCAGATATTAAATATATTAACATTTGGATTGCTGCCCTACACTAGGAGAAAGGGGGAGGGGCGTGTATATTTCGCATATATACTTTGTACATATTTTTTGCCCTGCTGCTCAAACACCAGACGAGCATATTCTTTTTAATGCAACGTTTAGCGGACGTCGTTTAGGTTTGGTCGAGTTTATCACAACTGTCTCTGTGTATCACGCCTACAATTGTTCAACGTAAGTTTTACCAACTGGAACGGATTTGCTAAAGTGGTTCACTGAGGGAACATATGGGAAACAAAATTGGCACTCTTCGATCAAACGGCCCACGAAGCCAGATAAAGCACATGTTTTGGTTGTTAACGCTTAATTGTTATTTAGGAATTATGATTTAAACGAAAGTCTACTTGATATGTACGGATGAGAGCCGAATCCACACCTTCCGCATGGTACACGCAATTTTTCACCAGTCAACTACCACGAGGGCCATCCTTCCGTTCACTTTGTTGTCTGCTTGTGTGCGCATACATGATTCGCTCTGTGAGTGTTGTCCTGTCTAGATGTCAGCCGATTGATGTTCTATGCACTTTTTGTAAACAGCCCCTTTTCTCCACTTGTCAAATCACGCTAGATCATATATGAAGTACGTGTTATCGAACGCTCCATGCTCTTTATAGTCTGCATGATTTCTGCAGTCATAATGACGTACTTTCGGAAGAGGATAAGTAATCTGCCTGAAATCTGCTTGTGCTATTATCTATGGGAAACCACGGCCCTAAAATATCTGCACCTGGGCTGGCACGCAGACCGTATACTTGCCTCCTGACTGTCCATTGAGTTTGGCTATGGGCATTTGTCGAAGTAGCAGAGGTACGAATGCACAGGCATGAGGTACAGGCTCATGTATTTTCGCACCGATCGGTAAAAATGAAATGCATTGCATTTTTGACAGAGTGTGTGAGTTGGAAACGTAAATTTAGCAA
The DNA here is from genome assembly GCF_013339695.2 of Rhipicephalus sanguineus. Lineage (NCBI taxonomy): Eukaryota > Metazoa > Arthropoda > Arachnida > Ixodida > Ixodidae > Rhipicephalus > Rhipicephalus sanguineus. Next base: position 116,340,105 of record NC_051181.1, read on the forward strand.
GTTTCAACACCTTTAGAAAGCCGCACTGTGCGACCGCGACCAGAAGAAATGAAGACGAAGAAAACGAAGAAAAAACATGGCTGATCCCTGCGTCATAGGAATCGGTATTACACGAAAGGGAAACGTGTCTTCACAGAAGTAGTGCTTATTGTGTAGTGATATATGAGAGCTTGCTCAATGTCTATTCGTATTTGGCAGCTATAGCACCGTTTGACGTGGATGCACCCATGTTGACGCCTAGTGGCATGTCTCCATCGCGACGGCTAACGCCCATGATCATGATTAAACCGTTGTGGTAGCTGAAGTTGTGAACATATATTTGGACACAGCGAATCATGAATCCCGCGTAAAGATGACATCAACAAGCTCATAATCAACACTGGTACCCGATATGCACTTCTTTAAAACGCCGTCAATTAAGGAGAGAAACGGCACGGTGTGCGCTTTCTAGTAATGGTAACCGACACCTGTACTCATGCATACACTACCACACTGCGCTTCAGCAACACGGGAGGCAGAGGTTCGTAGCTTGAGCAGCAAACGCGTGCGTCCCGCTGGCCTCTGTCTCGCTCCACCAAGGCACGACATTCGCCCGTCGAAATCGTGTCCTTTCTGCAACGCGTATGGCAGCAGTTTTTTTAGTCGGTGCTCTCGCAATCGAAGCAGTCGGCGGCAAAGAAATCCCGATGGTGCATGTGGAAGCTGCACTACTCCGATGAGCCGGCGCACGCTAACACGAAGCGATAGGCAAAGAACGTAACTGCCTCGGCGACGTCAGCGCGACCAGTGTCCCTCGCATCGAGACGGCATCGAGACGCTTTAACCATGACCTCCGATACCGCGCGCTATCTCGGAGTAAGCGCTAGTAAGTGTCAATCGTGACGCATTACTTCTTTTCACCTCTCACAGACGGCAGCACAGCACAACACCGCCCCGCCCCGCCTACCTACACCGCCAACAGAGAGCACCGTGCAAGAGAGAATGTGTGAAAGATATAAGGCGCGTTCGTAAAGTGTCCATCAACTGCCAAGGTAGCTTAGTCGGTTGAGCGGCGGGCGCTTACCGTCGCGGCCGCAAGGTCGTGCGTTCGATTCCCAGCGACGGATCATTTTCTTGGTTGTTTTCTTTCTCACCCGTTGGCGTCCATTTTATCAACGTCATATCCGTAACGGATGTACTTGATAGACTCCGGCATAAACACTTTCGTATTAAAAGGAGCCTTTTGAAATCCGCGTCCTTACACCTACACCAGAATTTGGGTTTCTGACGCGAAGTTGTAGAAATGAAACCTAAGTCTTCGCCCTTTTGTGCGGTAACTTGTCGCTTAGCGGGAGCGTGATGAACGAAGATGTGGCTTGGCAGGAAAATTGTATGTGCTTATTTTGCGTTCGTACCTTGTATATAAATTTTGTATATATACGTTGTAAATATTGGTTTCACTGCTACCTAAAGACCAGACGAACATATACTTTCCAGTGCGGTCTTTACCTAAAGCAAAAAGCATGAAAGACTAAAAAAAAAAAGAAACGCCAGGCCTGCGCGGAACGCGCAGTACAGTCACAGCGAAAGCTGCAAGCACGGCATTTCTAGAGCCCGTTGTAAACTCTGTTGTGGCTACTAATACACGTACACTTGCAAGGTACCCATTACGCCATAAATAATAATTTTTGTGAAGTTGGGAAGCACTCACTACGCCGTTATTCGTCATTCTGCAGAGGTGCGAGGTACCCGCCATACATATGTAAGGCATTATGTGTACCTGGTTGATGCGGCGGCTGATGACGATGAAGAATTATGACTGAGTCCTATGTCATGGTTTGGAAGGTTTAAACGACCCACTATAGTTACGTAATTCGCATTGTGGGACGCCCGGTCGTTATTTCACTCTCCCATCACTCTATATAACGTATGTTAACGTGAGAAAGGGAGAGAGAGAGGGAAATAATTTATTGAGGCCCTGACGAAATGGATCATGGAGGCCTTATGGGCTCCATGACAATCAGTACATTATGGCTCTTGGCAATCAGTACATGTGCACTTGCGAGGTACCCACTACACTATAAACCATCATAATTTTTGTGAAGCAGGGAAGCAGCCACTATGCTATTTTTCGTAATTCTGCGGAGAACCGTGGTACCCTCTAAACACTTGTAAGGCATTATGTGCACTTTGCTGATGCTGCGCCTGATGACGATGAAGAATTATGGCTGAGCCTTTTCTAATGGGTTCGACATTGTAATGTTGCAATTTGTAATGGGTTAAGCATTCAACAACCCACTCGTTGCGCAATTCGCATTGTGCGGCGCCTGATTGCAGAATTCGCGTTGTGTGACGCCTGGTTGTTATTTTACTTTTCTACCACTATATGTTTGGTCGCGGGATCGGATCCGTGCCACGGCGGCCGCATTTTAGATGGAGGTGAAAATGCTTGAGGCCCGTGTACTTAGATTTAGGTGCACGTTAAAGAACTCCAGATGGTCGAAATTTCCGGAGCCCTCCACTACGGCGTTCCTCATAATCATATCGTAGTTTTGGGACGTTAAACCCCAATAATTATTATTATTACCACGCTATATCACATATCTTAATGTGGTTCCTTCCCGACATGAAGCCTGTATAGGGTCTTTTTGCAAAGGAAGTTCAAGCACTGGCATGGCTCTGTGGTAGAATACTGGGCTGCTTGCCTGATGGCCCAGGTTCGAACCCTGTTCAATCCTGGATACTTTTTTTCTTAGTTCGTTTTCTTTTTCTTATTTCGCGCGATAGCGGTTACGGACACCGGCGGCGGCGGCGGACAACTACGGCGCCAAAAACGGCCGTTGTTGTGATCTCATACCAACTTTCGCTGTAAAACTATAAATGAACGTTAACTGTCGCTGGTAGTTCACGGCCTACTTTTAAGATAGCGACACAGGCTTGTAAGTCGTCTATTAAACTGTTTTTGTTAAGGTTAATGATGATTGAAAATATCACTTTCCAGCACTTAACTTGTATTTTTCTTATTTTAAGTGTCCCGTGCGATGTTGATATTTTCCTGCCATTTTTACTGTTTCTTAACTTCTTATCACCTGAATTTATTACGCCCGAAAAAAGACTTTCCAGGTAGAGTGAGCAACACTTCCATGCCATACGTTCGAACTTCAAAAATTCTGTATAGCGTCGCGCCATTTGCTACATCTGAGTTAAATTAGTGGCCTTTTAAAGCAAAACGGAAATGGATGTTAAAACGTGGTTGTGTGTGTGCGGCGTTTTCGCACTGTATACAAGTTCCATTTACACGAGTGAATCATCTCGACGCTTATGGCGGCCTATAAAAGCAGTGTTCCAGAGATGATGACGATTGTCGTTTGCGCAACTGAACTAAAGCGTTCACGTGAGTTTCTTTGAAAGTACATCGTCTTTGGAATCATGTTCAGTCATATGCACAGCGTAGTTTTTCAAGTCAGATATGTTAGCATGCCGACTCGTGTTCGTTTAAAATGATTTCGATTGACACTCATGCAACATATCCGTTAATATCAAATTAACTCGTACACCTAATTTGCTCGCATATGATCTCAAGGGATTATTAGATTTTTGGTACGCGTGCAATATAAGAATTTTCTGGTGGGAATATTTTTACTGTGTGAATTCATCTGCCATTAACAGCAGGGTTTCTCTAGCATAGGAGTCCAGTGAGGATCTAGAGGCTCTGGTTTGATATGTCGCGAAAGCAACGCAGGCATTGAATATGTCAATAAGCAGTGGCCGTTTTGCTTTTTCGTAATAATGTCCACGTTCGCTGGGTGGCCTTCCACTCCTCCTTTCCCCCGTCGTGGACTCCCACACCTCCTTTCCCTAGTCCACACCCTTGCATTACTCCTCCTCTCCCTCACTTCCCTTTCCCACCTCTTGCTATACTGTACTATACATGGCTACGCTATGATTTACCCTCTCCCCTCCTCTTTTCCATCCCCCTCATTCTCATTTTTCTTCCACCCCTTGCTATGCATGGCCATGTTATGATAGGAGCTGCTTGGCACATACCCGTCTACTTTTGTGCGGATGATGTTGATGATGAAATAAACTTTTAATTTGCCGAAACAGTGTTCCCGAGCATCCCAGAGTTTCGCCAATCATAAACAGCTCCGCTATTAATAAAATAAGAATAAAATATTTCACAGCAAGTTACTAAGCCCGTCCTAACCCCTCAGTGACCGCTGTATCACATGTGCCAGCTATGTTTCACACCTAAAGATTCAGATTTAATTATGTAAGTAACTGAAGGCTTGCCCTTCATTACCGTTTGTGTTTCTACCAAGCCAGGTTTCAGTTCTCCGTTGGCAAACAAATGACAAACTAATTAATTTTTATACCAATTAAGTTCAAGCTCAAGTACCATTGATGTTTTTTGCTAACTTACATGCATCGCAACGTTAAAATGAGTTAAAGGGAAACCTTCATCGATCCGGAACAGTTTATTGGAACAGCAGAGATTACTAACTCAATTAACAACGTGTTAATTGACTCTACAAAATTAATTACCAAAATTTAAATAAAAACAGAAGCTGCGGGCTCGCCAAGCTACACATGAGTAGCATTTTCCAGCAGTCCTGCCGCAATTATTTTAGGCATATAGCGGCAAACAAATTCAAATTGACTACTATGACTTCATGTTCTTAACTTGTGCTATTTTTGAGAGTTCCCAAGGAATAGTCACACCCTTCGATGCGGCAGAGTGCGCTTCGCACTGCTCACGCATCTCGCTGCGTTTCATTATGGCTTCCCCTGCTATACGAAAGGTGCTGGCACATGACTTTACTTCTTTGTTTTTTGTGACTTGATTCGTTGTGTCTGTCTGCACCTATAGCTGCGCGGTGCGTTTGCCGGCGTCTAGTTTCCCCTGACACCGTTGCCTACATAGGTGCGGGTTCTCGCTCAACCGTGTAACAGCTCGCGCAAAGTAACGGGGGAAACGAAACGAAAAACAAAACGAGAAAGCATGCGGGGTGCTAGGGAGACCAGGCTGCTGCTACGCATTCTTTCGCGCCTGCAAAAAGGATGTACATGCCCGGACTCGCGTGGTATATGAGGGGATGCGAGCGTCGGGTGCTTGTGTGTTGTTGCGTCCCGTGACAGCTTCGCAAGCATCCGCGCAAAAGTGAAGGGTGCGCGGAAAATTTTCCTGCTATATAAACCGCGACACGGCTCCTGTCCTATATATACACGCGCTAGGGACGCAATAAAGTTCTTTAATTTGGGCTTTTCGTACCCATCTGAGGGGTGAAAGGTGAAGTTAGAAATGGGCACGTGGAACACGAAACTTCGAAATAGATAGATAGATAGATAGATAGATAGATAGATAGATAGATAGATAGATAGATAGATAGATAGATAGATAGATAGATAGATAGATAGATAGATAGATAGATAGATAGATAGATAGATAGATCGATAGATAGATAGATAGATAGATCTATAGATAGATAGATAGATAGATAGATGCATAATGATAGCATAGATAGCTAGGATAAGTAGATAGATAGATAGATAGATAGATATAGTAGTAGAATAGATAGATAGATAGATAGATAGATAGATAGATAGATAGATAGATAGATGATAGATAGATAGATCACAAAGCAATGAAAGAGGTTTGTCAAGGTCCTGGTATATAAAGTTTCGCGGTGTGCCAGCAGATATAGGCTGCTGGGAATGCTTACTGACTAACCCAGTTTGTTTATAATAGCTTAGTGAACTCCGTGGAGTAGTTGCTATCGCTGTTCTGATTGGTTAACTCCTTGAAGTGAGTGGTTGATACGGAGGGGGGGGGGGCTTAGACTTTTGAAATCCAACACGTTTCCACAACCATGCCACACCTCCTGTTCTCAACACAATACGACGAAAAATATAGATTCTTCGAAAAGTCATGAACATTCACAATGAAGGTTGATGAATGTTAGAACTGGCTCAACTTCCTAGCCTAACTTTCTGTCTTTCCAGGAACATTCTGGCACGTTGCGACAGAGTGCAAGAGAAACGCCCTTCTGTCACATTTTCGTTTATCTACGCATATTAAGCAACGGTAGCAACTGCTATAACGCCAGAAACATACCGATATCTCGAAATGCTGCAGTATATTCTCGCTAGGTGGCGCAAGTTGCTCAAAGTGTTTTAATAGGGTGTCGTGTGTGCTTGTTTCCCCGTCGCAGATATGCAGACATCTCGCATTCCCACATATTTGTAGAGGCAATTTATGCCCATGGCATATTTTTACATTGTTCTACCTCTGCTGTATTGAGGAACCAAGTGGCTCATTTGTTTGCGGTTGTGGTTAATCTTACTTCCTTCTATTCTGCAGTTTCTAATACACAATAACGAACGGAAAACACGAGGCTACCGATTACTTCTCTGCTGTTTTTAGTATTTTGAACTGCAGTGACTCCGCATCTTACTTCGATCGATCTCAAACGACCTCGTAAGCGCGAAATTTCGGTTGTGAATTCTAAACTCTGGTCATGCAGTAAAGCGTGTATCGAATTTTGGTGGCCGAAAGTATTAATGTAAATGGAAATTCTGAGTAGCGAAGGCAGTAAATACCAACAAGTTCGCAGGCATATCGCTAGCTCGCCGACAGCTGGTATACAATTCGTCTTCAAAGACAGTTCACAGGGTGCGCCGCCGAGTAAGAACAGGTAGCCCGTAGAAAAGGACGCCCGTTAAGCCAACGAATCATCAGTCACGAAGCACGTATCACCCTGAAGGGTCTGCATGTAGTTACAAGAGCCATCTCCTTACAACCCGCCGGCACACGCCTCTCCCACTCCTCGCTCCGAGAAATCCCGGAGCACATGGCTCGGAGGGCTGCCGACGGTGTCAGATCGTAATTTGGTTCGTCCCCGAGCGGGCCATCATTCGCAGGCTTCTTGGCGCAGCCGCCGGCCGGCCGGCGGCGTGTTCCTTCACCTGCGAACGGTGTAATGCAACCGCGTAAAGCACCGCTCATTATGCAGATGAGTCCCCTCTCGTTGATGCATCGGGCCCTGATGCGCATATTTTGGCAGCCCCTCCTCCTCAACCCCTTCCGCGCAACATCCGCGGGGCATTCTCTGCAAGGCTTTGGCCTTCTTTCACTCGCGCACCCTAAACATACCAAGTATTCTTCCTCTTTCCCACTTTCTCTCCTCCCAAACCTTATCCTCTTCGCACCGGTCTCACAAAACAGACACTGAAGGAAGCCGCACTGAGGTGTTCCTTTGACGTTACATACGTTATGACAAGATTCACCTAATCTGGACTTTCTCCGCTGTGCCTTACACCCATTCTTCCTTTCTTTTTTTTTTTCCCTAAAGAACAAAGAGTTTTCCCGACGGAGCAACGACTGGACGCTAATTTTTTATTGGACAATGTGTCTCAAGGTGTCCTGCAGGGCGTAACGGACCTGAGGCCATTGGTCAACGCGCCGGTCGGTTGCTTCGACGTGATTGGCGAAGACCGTGGGTCGTGACCGGTGTGTCTCGTAAACATGTTGGAGCGGCATGCGTTTTGCCACTGGCGGCGAGAGAAAGACTCGAACGTACAGCACGTGGCTGGCCGAATGTATACTCTAAGAAAGAACCTGCAGTCGTCTCACGCGTTAGACGACTGCAGCGCCCTTGGTCTTTCTCTGAGGGAAAAACGAGGGCGGAGTTGTGTTGAGTGGTTGAATGGCATGCGGCTGGCATTTGTCGCGGATGAATTGCTGGTGGTGCAGAATTCCTCACAAGAAATGAAGCGTTGCCCAATCTCTAACTTATGTAAGCAATCGGAGTGAGAGAAGATACAGAGGGCCGATATGCGATGGGGTGACATTTCTTTCGTGTTCTTTTCTTGTTTTTTTTGTATTACAAGTGCGTGGTGAAATTTATGTAACGAACTGCGCATGTCGCAACTCCCGAAGCGATAGGCTGCATAAGAAGTTGCTGACGAGCTGTCTTTCCTACTCTCATTCCTTACAAATTCTTCTGCACCCATAAGTGATACCTTTAGGTACAGACGCACATCGCACTGTCATTGCCAATGCACCATGCAGCCATTAACGGCAACGGCGTGCCATTGTGTTTGAGCTATATAACCAAGGCAACGTAATGACTGTTGGCATGACATTTTCGACGTGCAAACTCTTTTCGTGTGTGTGTTGAATAAAGCTTTATGAGCAGCATTATTATTCATGTAACCGTATTGCCACACAATGTTGGCGAATTTCGCGATATGCCACGATGTCGTCGTAATACCGGTGATGTCATGGCCTATAGCATTTCGCTACCAAGTTCAGTATCAAGATATTTTACGCAATTTAGTGCCTTGAGACGTTTTAGTGCCAAATGCTTCCATGGGGGACTCATACCACCAAGTTATTTCTGATACTTTACGTAGAAGAATACTAAGAATGTGGGGAAGAGGTAGGAAAGCTGGTAGGTGACGTCACCACCGTGAGCGCTTGGCTTAAGGAACGCGGTTTGTGCTTTGTAGTCCGTGTCCTGCTCTGACGTTGACCCCATACCACTGCTATGGATTCCCGAAAATAAACAGCCTTACGAGGACATTACTAAAACAGCTTTAGAATGCTAAAATAGTATTTCGAAGGTTGACTTCAAGATGTTTTTAGCGGAAGAAAAAAATGAAGTTCGAACTTAACCTAAGAAAATCAACCATTCTTGAATTGCGTCGCCAATTTCCGTCGCTCTAAAGGACCATTTGAGGCGTCCGGCCATCGCACCATCGTTAACGTAACAGAATTTTAACACCTACGACATCTGGCCTTGTTGTACCAAGACTATTGTAAAAGCGCCAAGGCCACACCATTGAAAATCAGACAATGCTTGAATGAGATAGTCTGCTACTTCGTGGAAGTGAAAAAGGCATATCAATATGAAGGTAGAGCTGCAGATAACCGCATGGCTGACCGCCACCATCCTTGACGAGATCGAACATGTCAAGTTTGGTCGTGAGTTACTTAGGCAAAGATTATCCCCCTAATAGAAATAGCTGATACACGTTTAAGACGCTCTGGCATTAGCACTTCTGCGAAAGACATCACATGATGTCACACGTTTCGGATCGTCTATCAGAAGATTCGCAGCGATACTTTCCAACGTAACGACTCTGTGGGTGCCAGGCGCAGTTAGATGCCTTTTTTAATCCTAATTTCCTAATTTCTTAATCAAATAGAATATGAACACTCGAAAAGGAACTACCTTGGAATATCAAATGAAATAATGAAAGCCTTCTTAGTAACTAACAAAAATGCTTTCTCGTCTCGCCCTCGCTCATTTTGCGCTACAGTGTAACCTTCTCAAGCAGCCAGCTTCTGCGCACTGCGGTGTGTTTCTCACTCATTCCAGGAGTACAGCGGTCTTAAATGTTGATCTTGTACAATAGACCGGTTCTAGCAGCTCCGTGGAGTCGGAATCTGTCACACGGACTGACGCTGCTTGGCCATCTTGCCAAACGAAAACCCTTTAGAATTGCTCTATACGCTAGTCCCATTGACGTATATACTTCAACGTTTGCTCTTGAGCGTTGAGATGTGCCTTGTGCCTGTCATGCTCTCTGGGTTAATTTCCTTTTACAACCAAGCTCTGTATTGCCAGCCAAAACCAAAATTCGTCCGTCCTATGTGCGCAATAACTCCTAGCGCGTGTCACAGAAATTGTGCAAGCCCCACTATACTGACCACTAGTCAAAAAAAAAAAAAAAAGCCGTACACGAGCAAAAGCGTGTGCGCCACAGAAATTGGGCAAATCCCACTACTCATCATTGGTCCACTAAAAAAAAAAAAAAGAGAGACTGGACCATTGGTCCACTAAAAAAAAAAGAGAGAGAGAGAGAGACTGGAACACACCTGGCGGCAAACGCCGATTAAGATTTCTTCACAGACGTAACCTTGAAATAATGGAGAAATAATTTAATGAGCCATCGGGATTAACTCAATGATGAACACCAAGGTCGCGCGTTTCAGCTTAGTTTTGCCATCATGACGGAGTTCTTGGGTGGTGGCTTCCATCATACCCATCCGGAGTATCATGCTTGGTGTGCTGTTGTATAGGCAAACATTTCCCGTATTCGACATACCGAGTGTTCAAAATTAAGCTTTATGGTTTTCTCGAAATTCAGAACTGAGAGGTACATGAAAACCACCTTCGCAGCTAAGTTATGTATCCAGCGGAACCTTAAGTAAGATAATAATGGTCGCTGTCATCCACCCAACTAACTAAGATTGAGTAATGTAATTTTAATTACAGTAGAAAGCGGTATATTTGTATTGAAAAGTTGGAGGGAGTCGAGTTTCTACGCAGCTCCACTTGGAAGAATTATTGTAGTTGCCTAGGATCATTTGGCATACTAAAAGTAAAAATCAGTAGTTCGACGTCATACATGCACAACATTGACGCCGAGTTCCAGAGTAAAAAAAAGTCGCACAATAAAGGCAACTCATACGAAAGGCCAAAAGTCGGAAAATGTTTTATTCAGTTCTTCGCATCGATTGTACAGAAACAAAAACAGCTTAACTGTTGTGCAAAGTAACAATTATCTACTAAAGCGTTCGTTCACAAAATGAGTACAGAGGTCATGAATGGGAATGCATGCACATATATACATACGTCAACATCAAGAAACAAAAAAGCCGGCAGATCTCACGCATTGTGGGAATCGATGTAATGCGAAGCAGCCAGCAAAGAGCTGCATACATCGTCTTGTATGTCATTGAGGAAAATGCGTGTCATGGTTTTCATGTTAACTCCTATTATTTATGTTCGTCACACAGTAACGTCGCGCAATACCAACTTCGGGGTCGATCAAGCTAGAGAAACGGCCGCCAGCGCCCCTTGAGCGTGGCACGTAAGTCATGCTGTACATGGCATACGTGTCATGACTTTCATGTTAACTCGTGTTATTTATGTTCATCACATGGTCACGTCGCAAGATACCAGTTTTGGTGTATATCAAGCTAGCGAAACGGCCGCCAGCACCCCATGAGCGTGGCACGTAAGTCATGCTGTTCATGACATCCGTGTTATGATTTTCATGTTAACTCGTGTTTTTATGTTCGTCACACAGTCACGTCGCGCAAAACCAATTTCGGGGTAGATCAAGCTAGCGAAACGGCCGCCAGCGCCCCATGAGCGTGGCACGTAAGTCATGCTGTACATGACATGCATGTCATGATGTTCATGTTAACTCGTGTTTTTATGTTCGCCACACAGTCACGTCGCGCAATACCAATTTCGGGGTAGATCAAGCTAGCGAAATGGCCGCCAGCGCTTCATGAGCGTGGCACGTAAGTCATGCTGTGCATGACATGCGTGTCATGATTTTCATGTTAACTCGTGTTATTTATGTTCGTTACACAGTAACGTCACAAGATACCAATTTTGGTGTATATAAATCTAGCGAAACGGCCGCCAGCGCCCCATGAGCGTGGCACGTAAGTCATGCTGTACATGACATGCGTGTCATGATTTTCATGTTAACTCGTGTTATTTATGTTCGTTACACAGTCACGTCGCGCAATACCAATTTCGGGGTAGATCAAGCTAGCGAAACCGCCGCCAGCGCCCCATGAGCGTGGCACGTAAGTCATGCTGTACATGACATGCGAGTCATGATTGTCATGTTAACTCGTGTTTTTATGTTCATTACACAGTCACGTCACAAGATACCAATTTTGGTGTATATAAATCTAGCGAAACGGCCGCCAGCGCCCCATGAGCGTGGCACGTAAGTCATGCTGTACATGACATGCGTGTCATGATTTTCATGTCAACTCGTGTTATTTATGTTCGTTACACGGTCACGTCGCAGGATACCAATTTTGGTGTATATAAAGCTAGCGAAACGGCCGCCAGCGCACCATGAGCGTGGCACGTAAGTCATGCTGTGCATGACATGCGTGTCATGATTTTCATGTTAACTCGTGTTATTTATGTTCATTACACAGTCACGTCACAAGATAGCAATTTTGGTGTATATAAATCTAGCGAAACGGCCGCCAGCGCCCCATGAGCGTGACACGTAAGTCATGCTGTACATGACATGCGTGTCATGATTTTCATGTTAACTCGTGTTATTTATGTTCGTTGCACGGTCACGTCACAAGATACCAATTTTGGTGTATATCAAACTAGCGAAACGGGCGCCAGCGCACCATTAGCGTAGCATGTAAATCATGTTGTACATGACATGCGTGTCATGATTTTCACGTTATGACTTGTCATTTATGTTCGTCATACAGTCATGTTACGCCATACCAATTTTGGTGCACATTCGATGAACCAAGCGACCAGGAGAGCACAAAGTCGTAGGCGGCAAGATAGATAGATAGATAGATAGATAGATAGATAGATAGATAGATAGATAGATAGATAGATAGATAGATAGATAGATAGATAGATAGATAGATAGATAGATAGATAGATAGATAGATAGATAGATAGATAGATAGATAGATAGATAGATAGATAGATAGATAGATAGATAGATAGATAGATAGATAGATAGATAGATAGATAGATAGATAGATAGATAGATAGATAGATAGATAGATAGATAGATAGATAGATAGATAGATAGATAGATAGATAGATAGATAGATAGATAGATAGATACGCTCAAAGTCGCAGAAGTTCGCTAAGAAATGCTTCGCATTTAAAAAAAAACATACTCTAGCCCCTACCCCTACACTTACACCTCGTGATTGAAGTTGAATGTTGAATTAAATTGCTATATTCACTCTAGATCAATAGATGAATAAAATATCACGCACTTTGTAAGAATAATCTGAGAAATAAATTCATAAGTCAGCAAATCAAATCAGCCGGAAGGTTGAAGAAACAAACATTTCGTAGAACAATTACACTTACATATTCCTTTCAGCTTTGTTGAGTGCCATAAGTGATTCTCGAATATGAATGTGCGTCTGACAATTTGTAATAGCGAATTCTCTATTGGAAGGTTCAGAAAAGGTTCACTAGTGCGCACGGGGGAGGTCCATCCCCCTCTATTTCAGAACATGCGGCCAGTGCTTCGCTGCGCCGAGCTTTGCGCGACTTAGTGAAAACTTCCCGCAATTTTTTAATTTAGCTTTTCTTTAGAGTTATCTTGACTTGATTATTATCGCGGCATTATGTACGCTACGCGCGTGTTTACTCTTAAATTACGTTTAAGAAATGTCAGGGGTGGTTAGAGAGCCCCAGAACCACATCTCGTAACTGATATTCTTGTCGCGTTCTCCTCTCGTGGCGTTTTCTGTCTTTTCGCTGCGCGCCATGACGCCAACGAGGGGAATGACGTGACGTCACCTGACTGCAAGATTTCGGTTGGTCCATTTACGTGTAAGAGCCGATTGTTATTGGTCTTCTACTACCGCTTTACCATGCAGTCGCACTCCCGTCCTACCTGGACATCTCGCGTTGCTGCCATTGACTGCACCTCGACTAACTTTCTTTGGGCTCATCGTCATCATCATCAGCCTGACTACGTCCACTGCAGTGCAAAGGCCTCTCTCATGTCCCGTTATTAACCCGGTCCTGTGCTTGCTGTGGCCACATTATTCCCGCAAACGTCTTAATCTCATCTGTCCACCTAACTTTCTTGTCTCCCCCTCGCGCGTTTGCCTTCTCTTGGAATACAGTCAGTTACCCTTAATGACCAGCGGTTATATTGCCTACGCGCTACGTGTCCTGCCCATGTTCATTTTTTCTTCTTGATTTCGACTATGATGCCCTTAACACCCGTTTGTTACCTGACCCATTCTGCTGTCTTCTTGTCCCTTAAAGTTACACCTATCATTTTCGTTCTCATGGTTCACTGCGTCGTCCTCAATTTAAGTTGAACCCCCTTTGTAAGCCTCCAGGTTTCTCCTCCGTAGGCAAGTACCGGTAAGATGCAGCTGTTACATATCTTTCTCGTGAGGGATAGTGGTGAACCACCATTCATGATTTGAGAATGAGTGCCAAATGCGCTCCAACCCATTGCTATTCTTCTAGTTACTTCAGTCTCATGATTCGGCTCTGCGGTCACTACCTGTCTTAAGTGTTTTAAACTGCACATGCTAAGATAACAGCATTTAGGCGAAATGCACGAACTTATGGTACGTGCGAAGATCACTTCTGGCGTATTGTCCACGTACCTTGCAAAGAATAAATCGGTGAGAAGGAGAATGCGCTTATAGAGAGCCAGGCCCGTAGCCAGGATTTTTTTTTTCGTGGGGCGGGGGGGGGGGGGGGGGCTAGCCCCCCACCCCCTGCCTACGGGATGCTTAGAGCACGGAGTGATTAAGAGGCCCTTAACTTGAGGTATACATACCTTTGCTTACGAGGGCTTCCTCGACCGTATTCTAACATTATACAAGATAAGCAGGGGGGTGACGTTGCTCGTGCAACGTTCCCTTTCTTCCGGAAGGAAGTCGCCTTAGCACAGTTTACGAATACGCTGATGCTTGGCACGGGCATGGCTGCCATCGTATTGCGAAGGTGAAAGGCATTCCCGAGGAAAGGCACACCTGAGATTAACAAGTTAGGTGAAAACGACCACGCGCAATCTGTTGCTCCAATCTTTTGCGCATGAAATAGAGAGAGAGAAAGAGAGAAAACACGATTTTAAAACCGAGGTCTATCGATAGTGCATTTCTCGAATTTTCCTATCACCGCTCCGGCAATGTTTCCTTCTTTCTTTTTTTTCTTTTCCTCTTTTATAGCTGTACACCCAACAAAAATTTACGTTAAAAGAAATTTGGGAGAAATTAGGGGTGTGCGAATATTCGAAAGTTTCGAATATTCGTCGAATATTACATTCGAAATATTCGTATTCGATTCGAAAATCGTGTATTCGAAAAGTTTCGAATAGTCGATAACTTCGAATATTTGAAAAATTCGAATATGCGATTCGATTATCATGCATAAAATAACTCGTCTTCCACATTTCTGCTGCGTTCGTATCGCTAAAAACGTTGCCGAGAGGAGCGATAAACATCGTAAGTACACGGAGGCACGATATCTAATGTGACGAGCGCCGCAATACGTATGATTTATTGCTGGTGCATCTCCGACGTGCAGCGCTGTTGGCGATCATGTAACCGTACATTTTCAATATTATGCGGCCGTAACGTGCCGCACTACCACTCGTTCACTATGCGGGACCACTTCTGAAGAAAGACAGTGACCCACGTGACTGGTGGCGGACTGTAGGCACCTTCAGATACCCCAGTCTGGCAAAGCTTTGCCCCGTGTAACTCCCTATACCAGCCACTTCTCTTCCAAGCGAGCGTGCCTGTTCAGTGGCAGGGGGGGGGGGGGGATGGTTGTCTCTGTTACAGGGAGCGCCTGCTGCCTGATCATGTGGAGCAACTCATATTTCTTCATGATAACATGTAGTCATTACTTTCATTGTGCCGTGATATTTGCTTGTGTTGTGATGTGCATTGTGCTAGCCTGGACATTGTGTTCTAGAGATAGCAGTGTATGTTGTGTTACCAGTCAGGCTGTTAATGTTTTTTTTTTAATAGCTACATGTTAAATAAAATATTGTTACTGTGGAGGCATTTTTCCTTTGATATTCGATATTCGATTCGATATTCGAAGGTGGATATTCGTATTCGATTCGTATTCGAAAAATTTGATATTCGCACACCCCTAGGAGAAATATAAGTTGTCGCTTATCCTGGGAACATAATTCCTGATTGGAAGTTTCAGCCTGTTGCAGTGTTTTTTTTTTCCGCAACCTATACAGTAAGCTCAAACAGTCCTTCTCTCTCTCTCAGAATTTCGATGCGTTCAAATGTATTAACTCATGTTTGCCTTGTATCCCGTGTCCCGTAAACTTCTGACTGCTGGACGGTCGTTACACACACACAATCTTTCTTTCTTTCTTTCTTTCTTTCTTTCTTTCTTTCTTTCTTTCTTTCTTTCTTTCTTTCTTTCTTTCTTTCTTTCTTTCTTTCTTTCTTTCTTTCTTTCTTTCTTTCTTTCTTTCACGCATAAACAGGGATTCCGAATGCAGCCACCAGAAACGCGTGCTTTTCAGGAGCACCGGTAGAGTTCCGCCCCCAGCCGATAGATGGCGCGACGCATCCGCTGATGGGTTCGCACGCGGAATCTTTCGAGTTTCCGTGGTCGTTCCTCTCTCACCGGCAAAAAGCTTCGTGCGACATCGAGAGCGCTGACATTTCGCACCGTTCGAAAGGTTCGACATTTGAAGCCGACCATACTTTGCGTCGAAAGCTGCTGAAGCGAGGTATTATAAGTGAGGTGATTCGAAAAATAAAAAAATAAATAAATAAAATAATAATAATAATAATAATATAATAAATAAATAAAAAAAAACAAAAACAAAAAAACAGATGCTTCAAGAAAAAGAGGCTTTTGAACGCTCCGATATATCGCCTAATAACAAGGCGTCGCCATCGGAATTGCAGAAAGGTCATTTATTTTATTTTTTGTTTCGTTTTTGAACTGAACGACATCAATTGATGATGCCGACTGATTCGTGACGGCAATCAATCTCTACCTATTCATTATGTGCGTCTTGTACTGGGAGAAACGATTTGAGGTGAGAGGAGACCTTTTGCAACCATTCTGGGCACGGATGTGTAGCCATGAATTGGGGGGGGGGGGGGGGGGGTGTTTTCAACCCTCTCCCTGCTATATTTTTCGATTTTGCATGTGTATATCTACCCGCACACATACAAAAGGACGCACGAACATACATAAAGTATGGCTGACCCCCCCCCCCCCCCCCCCCCCCCCCCCAAAAAAAAAAGAAGAGAATAAACATCTGGTGATGCTACAGATACTGGGCAATCCGTTCGTTTGCAGTGCCTGAGGGAATTTTGCATAAACGTTTCTCTTCTTATTATTATATTAGTCTGAGATTAAGTGCTGTGTAAGAGAAGTGGGATTCTTGCATTCAATTAAAGGCGGCATTTTTATCGACGGGCCGAAGATAAGAATATACTGAGGAAGTTCTAGGACAATTATAGTATGCTTTACTTCGAAGCAAGTACGTACGTATGCAAATTCGTTATATGGGACGTCGAGGCGAAGGGTAGAATGGTAGGAAAGTTCACCGCAGTATAATTAATAGTCAGACTGAGAAAATAATGAAAGGCGTCTCGGGCGTGGGTGTTCAGCTGCCTGAATAAGAACAGTAGTCGTCTAGACACGAGGAACTAAATATACCTGCGCTATTCAGGCCCTGCGTCATGCTCTTCAAAGAATGAGAGACAGTCACATTAAGGCGACGATTCGAGTTAATTAACCACGGGGAATGCATAGATGTAAGTTTTGGTATGAAATAATGATACAGTTAAACCTCGATGTTAAATAAATTGCTGATTATACCGATTTCGTTGCATCTAAACTTCGTTAAATCGAAATGTGACCTTTAATGCAAAGTATAGTCGCCGAAGGATTAATTTTTACACTGAAAGTGCAGCAAAAATGTTCGATAAATGCTGCAGCACACACAAAATAATAATAATAATAATAATAATAATAATAATAATAATAATAATAATAATAATAATAATAATAATAATAATAATAATAATAATAACAACAAGGGGGGGGGGGGAGTTTTGGCGACGTAAAAAAGAAGAAACGGAAATAAATTTTGTTGAACTTGAGAAGCCAAAACAAAGGAAGGCCTAAAGTACCGTGGCAATGCGACATAAGCGAAGCTATCGCGCCCGATTTGATTAACCTCCTGAAAAGTTAGCGTAGCAACAAAACGCTGCGCAATTAAACGGAAAGACAAATAACAAACACAAACGCATGAACACAGACACACTGAAAACAAATAAAAAAAACTGTGAAGGGTGTTCGTATGGCGCTTCGTTATTTGTTCTTGTGTTTTAGTGGTGATGTTTCGAGTCGTTGTAAACACCATTAACCCAACCACCCCTCCTTCCTCAGCAGAAGCTATACGATATGTGCGAAGCAACCATACATTTTGCATGCAGTAAACTCAATTTCAGTCTTATGCTATTGATTGATCAACGAGTGCGCACTTCTGGCGAACGCTATTTAGAAATAAGGACTCAGAGCTATTAGCATGGAGTCACACATGCATAGTCGATGTGATATATGCATAGTCGATGATAGTCGATCTGTGAACACAAGAAGTTGGTTTGTAATTTTAGTTTTTTTTTTAAACCAGCACATCGATAACGACGCCTGGTTGCTTGTGTAAGGTATACATGGTCGTGGTGCGCAGAATATTCGCATGCTCTCGGAAGCTTATCGCGATTCGTTTTTATAAGAGGCTATGTAATCGACACACAACTGCATTGAAGTAGAGCACCAAATCGGGCTAGAGCCCAAATCGGGCTCTTCTTTTTGTCCGTGTTCGTTAGCGCAGTTAAAAAGACCTTTACGACAATATAACTGATTGTTAGTATATCCGAAGCAGTACACATTTGAGGAAAACGAAAAGAAAAGAAGAAAATTATGCTATGAAACAGAGCGGCCATTATTGTGGATTATGCAAGCTTAGCGCACTTGCTAGTGATTTGAGAAGGAATAGGGATGCAGGAGAAGCAAGGTTAACTGGCCTTGTCCGTTCGCTATCCTATAGAAGTGGGGAAGGGAGGGAGTGCATAGGAGGTCGAGTGAAAGAACGAATGCTTAAGAGGAGGAGGAGGAAAGGAAGAAGAGATGTAGAGGTATCAACAATGGGTGCGTCCGGTTTGCTACCCTACTTTGGAGGAAGGGGAACAAGAGGTGAAAAGAAGGCAAAACGGGGAAGGAAGGTGCTGTCAGGGTGGAACATGTGCGCCCGTCCATTGCGTGCCTACAAAACAGCAGCAATGCCCGCATCGCTTTGCTGACCGGGTCATGGTCCGGGGATCTCTTCCTCTGAAAGTGGACTATGTTCTAGTTGGTTCAACACAGTGCGAAGAACAGGCCTCTTGACAGAGCGAACGGCGTTATACAGACACATCAAGGGCGTCTCGTAGAGAGAAAAAAACTAGCTACAGTATGCATAGGCGTACGTATGGTTTTTCATTACGGGGGGCGGGGGGAGGGCAATTTTCACCGCAGCGCACCACCCCCTTTCGCGTCCTGAAGAAAACAATCTTCGTAATGTATGCAAAACTGAAGAAAAGAAAGCGATAGCTTCTGTATCACAGCGGCCTGCCTTTGGTCTCCGGCTATGCAGGGGTTAATAGCTTATCGGCAAAAGCATGCGTGGCCATATCGCTGGACATTAAACCATGACGAGGCAGGTACGACTATGTGAAAGCATAGGGCAGACTTGGCGATCCCCCCCCCCCCCGTCCTGTGATCATATTCCGAGTTCCAACTACGTAAAAAGGTTTCATATGTATTTAAAGCTCAACATACAATGCAGGAAACATCACGCGGCGACATCGAAGTGCTGCTTATTATTCGTAGCTCGTTTCAACACAAAAGCCTTCGACTCATAATTCTGAAGTGTGATAACGCAACCATATGATCACGGTGAACCAGCGCTCTAATCTTGGCAAGGGTAGATATTTTACCTTTGTTGGTGCGACATATTCATATTGTATTGTAACTGAAATGACAAGGACGGGACTGGGAGTAACGCTTGTGTGTGCGTGTGTGTGTGTGTGTGTGTGTGTGTGTGTGTGTGTGTGTGTGTGTGTGTGTGTGTGTGTGTGTGTGTGTGTGCGTGTGTGTGTGTGTGTGTGTGTGTGCGCGCGCGCGCGCGCGCGCGCGTGTGTGTGTGTGTGTGTGTGTGTGTGTGTGTGTGTGTGTGTGTGTGTGTGTGTGTGTGTGTGTGTGTGTGTGTGTGTGTGTGTGTGTGTGTGTGTGTGTGTGTTACTCCCTGTCCCGTGCTTGTCATTTCAGTCCTGCGCTTTACAATATGAATATGAGCGCTCTTATGTACAGCTTAACAAGCGGCAGAAACATTTTTTTATTAGCACATGCTCCGATTTAGTGTCAGCACTATGACAGCTCATTTCGAATGCATGGGCATGCGTGCGTTCATTTTCGTGGCGTAGCCGGGCACCGGCATGCTGTAGAATGTATGTATAGGAACGCGTGCACTCCTTGCAATGCGAATGGTGACGGACTGAGCTTGGCTAGACTCTATGGCCTGAACAAGCTTTGATAAAAACGCGGATTCGTTTACAGTTTTTTTTTTCTCTAAAGACGCCGCGCCATTTTCATCGGCTCTCTGCAGTCTACCGGACGCTGTCAGCATATTTTAGAAGCCCTCGGAAAATGCCATAGGGCCTCCCAGTCAATACTAATTTCTCGCGGAACGCGCGCGTCACACAAGCAAGTTGCGAAGTGCAATCGTTCTCCCTAAAAGATATCGATTATACACCACGATATATACACCAAAACGACTATATATACAGGACACATCGATGACGTCACCGAATGTCAAGGTCACGTTTCCAACTATACCACATGTTTCCGCTTATTAATATCAGGCAAGATCTGAAACCGGGCTCTCATGCTGTCTATACCAAGCCTTCGAGTTCCGTCTATATAGGTTGATTAGGGCCTCTATATATATACGGAGTGGGTATATGTATGCAGGACTGCGACCTGGGCACTGCCGCGTATAAGCCATTCGCGTGTACGCAACGCACAGATTCGCTCGCGTTTGTATAGGAAACTGTACGGAGTACAAAAGGAAGCCGAGAGAGACGTCACGCAGCCGGTGAATATCCAACGAGGTGGCGTCGCGCGTGGTTGTATTACCAGCCCATACAGAGCATCTCCTCTCGCGGTTTCTCTCGTCGGCTGTCGAGTGTTATAAGAGTGGTACGGCGCTCGCATACTGACTATCACCGCAGTTCATTCAGACCGTTCGTGCAAACATATGCCCCCACTCCCTCCTCCTCCGCTTCTCACATGTCCCTGTACCATCAGGCTCTGTGTTTATGTTCAAGAAATGGAAAAGGGAATGGATAACCTTAGGTATTCATAACAGCGCGAACAACAAAAAAAAATTGAGGTAGAAAGAGAAGGAAACAACATGTTGGGCGCTATACTCCAACTGTTTATTCTCAACTGATTCTTGTTTGCCTTATTATGAATCCGTTTGATGCTAATCAACTCGCCCAGCAACAAGTTATCAACAGATAACTGAGGCAGATACGCTCAGAAATCAGACTTGCGAACAATCGAAGTGAACACGTGATCCGTTAGAATAGCTTCTGACGTCACTCTCTAAGCATGCTCGATGTGGTCCGCCTCGGTGGTATACAGTGCTCGGCTGCTGACCCGACAGTCGCGGGTTTCGACCCCGGCCACGATGGTCGGATTTAGACGGATGAGAAATGTTATAGATGACCGTGTACCCTGCTATGTCAGTTCACGTTAAAGAACGCGAGATGGTCAAGAAAGAAGGAACACAGGAGAGAGAGGAAAGGCAGGGATGTTAGCCAGTTTATCATAACCGGTATGCTACCCTGCACAAAAGAAAGGGAGGGAGGGGGGATTGAAAGAAGAGTAAAGAAAGAGAAAGTGTGGGGGAGCACAGACAGAACGTCACAGACAGGTAGAATCTTGTGCGGTATTAGCCATCACTATCACTGCACAGCCACTCGTGCAAATCTGTTTTCGTTTAAATTTTTAGCAATGCCTTCGTTGCTTCAATTATCAACGACTTTTGAATGACATTCGAGGATGGTAGCTTGCGACATCGGTCTGTAATCACAGCGAGCGAGAGCGATTGCAAATGATCGTCTCTGCACAGCGTGGCAAGGACAGTCGCTGGAGATGTGCTGCACAGTGTTCTCAATGCCACAGACGTCGCAGACAGCATTGTCAGCCACTATTATACGAAAATAAAACTTCGTGAAAGCCACTGCCAACCATAACCGGTATGGCATGCAGGCGGTCAAAATTTCCGGAGCCCTCCACTATGCAGTGTGCCTCGTAATCATATCGTGGTTTTGGCACGTAAAACTCCAGATGGAAATTATTATTCCACGTGGTTTTCAACGGACGGGCGCTCAGAGCACAGAGCAGTAGTTTTGAAATCAGTTACCGGTATTGTTCGTAGCTAGCTTTTTTTTTTCCCGGCGTCCGCCTGCGATCGTAAAATGTGATGACGTCAAAGTAACACACTGATGCTTTTCTTTTCTAAGTAGGCATGTATACCATCGGGCGTGCTGTCGGTCGGTCGTGTAAATGAA
Source organism: Rhipicephalus sanguineus (assembly GCF_013339695.2). Classification (NCBI taxonomy): domain Eukaryota; kingdom Metazoa; phylum Arthropoda; class Arachnida; order Ixodida; family Ixodidae; genus Rhipicephalus; species Rhipicephalus sanguineus. The sequence continues at coordinate 116,362,264 of NC_051181.1, forward strand.
GGCCACGGAGGCGCAGGCCCTGACATGCTCTACATATGACACCTGCGTTATCAAAGTGCATACTATGAAATGTACCATTAGAGCACGCCACGGGTATTTCAGCAGGCTCTTCGCTTAGTTTTCTTTTTCTTCAATGTCGAACCCGCGACATCTTCAGCTCAGCAGGGCGCCATTTATAGTCGCTGAGTTATACTGCGGCGGGTGGTATTCTCGCTAGAACTCGCCGAGAAATTCCCGCGAACAGTTGCTTTATTCATGATATGGAGCAATGATTCACCTCGCGCCCGATCTTCAGCAGCTGTACTGCAGCCCGGAGCGGCAAGTTAGTTGCTATAAGCTTGTAAGCTAAGAAAGAGAACAAAAAAAGTAAATTAGACGAAATGCGAGACAAACAACTCGTTTGAAAGATAACACAAGTGCTCTTTTTATTAGGGTTACAGATCACGTGATTTTGTTTCTGTTGTTGTTGCTGCTCTTGTCTCAGACCCGACTTAGTTTTGACACAAATCGACATTGGTGATAAGGCGAGACACTTCGCAGGTGCTAATGTATAATGCCAAACGTATGAGAAGAAAGGGCCATGTCTGCGCTCGTATACCCTGGTTGTTATAATGATTTCTTGTTTGAAAGTGTGATATGAAAGGCACGCGTCATATCATAACCTCGAGTAATGACTACCAAGCATTTCCTTTATTTATCCTCGCTTCAATGAGAGCAAGATTAAACATCAACGGCTGTTCCTTCATCTTCTACAGCGCTTCGTTTGCAATAATATGAATCGTTTTGCAAGCGGGTTCATAAGAAAAGAAACGGGTCTAGCCTGCTCCCTATAAAGTAGAGCACGGCATAGGCGTGCGCAGGGTTCCCCATCAGGGGGGGGGGGCGGCAAAGGTTCATCGCCCCCCCCCTATATACTAAGTCAATGTATCGGGCAGATTTCGCCCCCCCCTATATACTAAGTCAATGTATCGGGCAGATTTCGCCCCCCCCTATTATATGATTAGGGGGGGAGGCCGCCCCCCCTGCCCCCCCCCCCCCTGTGCGCACGCCTATGGAGCACGGGGTATATGTAATGTGTATATATGCGACCTTTCATGGGTGGCATGTTCAGTTGTTGTAGCGTTTGCACTTTATCACTTAACTGTCGATTGCGGTTCATCGCTGTATAGGATCTGCTTTTAACGATCGGCGTGTAATGTGTAAAATTTCCAAGCTCTAGCATACACGCAGCTGTGCTGAAGCTGTCGCAACATGCACATTCGTGTCTTCACACCGACGCTTAGTGTTGTCCGCTGGCATGGCTTTGAACTTCTATTCAGTAGGAGCGAGGAGGGAAAGACGAAAATTGGCGACTCAGTACACCAGGCTGACATTTTCTGCAACCTATATTTGGCCACCCTTCCGAAGCCACCCTTTATTACAGTGTAGAGAGAGAGAGAGAGAGAGAAATAGGAAAGGCAGGGAGGTTAACCTGGGGCGAGTAACCGGTTTGCTACCCTGCACAGGGGTGGGGAAATAGGGGTAAGAAAGGGGACAGAGAGATAGATAAAATGAAGACGAAAAAAAAAACACACACGCACATGCAGTGTAACAGGATGATTGGCCTGTACTCCTGCATCTTCATTCAAAGTCATGGGTGCTACTGCTCTGTCGGGCCTTGTGGAGAGATGCAGTTGGAGATGCAGAGCAATACGTCTTGTCCTTCAAACGATCATGTATTACTGAATAAAAGAGTACTACGAACAACGTGAACAAAAGGGTGTTTCTCCATTGGTGCGTTGAACAGACTGTCTTTCCAGATGGGCTGTTCACACTGCGTAAGGAGGCGTCTCTAATTCCTTTTTATTAGATGTGTTCGAGGAGATGTTGGTGCCCAGGATAATAATTTGCGTCGTGAAGTTGTCGATAATCCCAAAACAGTGCAAAATTGACACATGAATGGACGTTCGCGATCCCACTTCCGGTACTGCAATATTTACACTGAATGGATGTTCGCGTATACCTATAGACCAAGTACTACAATATAAATTCTCCACACAACAGGAACGTCCACACGTCATAAGTGTTGACGCACACGAAACGTCGACGCTTGACAGAAGAGCGAGTTCATCAAGGTGATCACACAACAGTCACTTTAGAACTTTTCTGTGAGATGCAGGATTAAGTGATACGTGGCGCTAAATATATACGTGCAAAATGCTGCTCAAGCGAAGGAAGTATACCGGTCAGGTCTGCCAGGCTAAACCAGCCCGTAGCATCCCTATCATCGGTGTAATCATCATCATTGTCACCACCGGAAACTGCAAAGTTGAAACGGCTCGACAGTCTGGGATTGGTACAGGCCACTCGCTGGTTAATCCAACGTGTGCATTTATTTCCCCATACGCCGTGCGGAGATTATGCACGTGAGCAGGAACGCGAGAAATGCAGGTGTTTACACAGAGAAGAGACATTCGGCGAGTGCTTCGCGAGCTTTCCTCCAAAAACAAGCAGTCAGATGACGAGACGGGTAAAACGGCGTTTCTTTCTTTCCTTTTTTTTTCTTTCCTGTGAGATTCGAAATCACGAATACGATGATGTCGGTGGTGTGTTTTGTTATTTGCTGAGCGAGCGGATTGCTGCTTGCATTTCCTCATATACTATAATGCGTCATCACTCAGCACACACGTCGAGACGCCTCTGTCATTTCATGTATAGGGCGTCAAAACTTCCTTAAAAATAACACGTTGCAACATAGAAGAAAATCCCTGGTCGCGTACTGTATAGTGGCACCTGGCTGAGACTCCCGTTGAAGAACGAAAATAGACCGTGCAGCTCTGCTCAGAGTTGCAGTGGTATCGTATCTATAAAATATACGCAGGTGAACTAGAATACACATTTAACCCGTGAAGTGGTAAATTAGTTACGATTAGCTTACATACGCGGCACCGGCGTCTACTTCTGAAACTTCTGAAAGCACGAATAAGGAGCGCGTTATTCTCTGCTGCCCGTTTCCCGTCATTTCGGCGCAATTCGTGACGTAAGCAGTTTGCTACGTGACGTCATGAAGAAGTGAGCTCCCGATAGGTCTATATGCGAAGCATATCAGTTGTGAACTGTCTCCTATCACGCTCTGCCGTGCAGTCGCACACCGGTTCTCCCTTGTCCCGCGCGACTATCATGCGGTATCAACGGATTTCACTCATGTATTCAGATTTCGCTGCGCAATAAACAATCCTAAGCGGTTAAGGCTGATTCGGAATGCCTCACTATGGTGTGCCACATACTACGGTCATGTTTATACAGCAAAAAAACGCATCAATTTATTATTTTTGATCATAAGTATCCTCTGCATAAATTTGTACAACATGGGATACATTGGCAAAGCTTACACGAGCTTTGTGGAAGTGTGCGTGTTCGTTTACTTGTTATTACTTCGCATCAGTGTGCACGTGTTCTTGGTGCAGCACGAGCTATCGTCGCACACCCGTTAAAGTGCTGCAACCATGGTCGGGAACCGAACCCGCATCCTCGTGCGCATAGTGCAACACCACTGTTAAGGTTCCACAGTAGGTGTATTGAAAATGAGCTCAGCGCAGGTATAGGATTGCAAGCGGTGCTTCACAAACTTCTTAGTAGTAGAAGTGCAGCTGAAAATACGATACTATACATTCGAATTGCTAAATTAACAGGAAAAAAGAACTAATACAGCAAGAAGTTATATTCAGTGTAATGTTTACCGTATAAATCAATGAACTCTTTCATGCAGTCACCTTTTTGCAGACGACCGTAACGGTATAATTTAGTAGGATTCCGCGTTAAGAAGGCCTCCAGAAGAATAATTTAATTTTTTTCGAAACTATATAGCACACGGCTTTTCATGCTTTGTTTGTCAAACGACAAGGTGGCGCAACGAGCAGCCGCCGTAGGAAAATGTCATATGCATGAGCAAATGTCAAGGCATTAAATAACCAGAAGTCTGCATCTGCGAACGACCGTCGTGATTTGTCTTTATATTCTTGTATATACGGCGTGTATATATGTACGTACCTACGCGCCAATATATGTATGTATACTTTTTAGAAGTATAATGCATGCTAACCACTGCACCTCAATGGGCATTCCACTGAAGGCGACAAAATGTCAATAGAAACAGAACGGTTTGTATGTAGCAGTTTCCGTATATGCGCTAGAAGTCCGCACGCTCCAAGAAGCCTGACGGCTGTTGGCGTGATCAAAGTGCGATTTCCTCAATCCTTCGCTTTCAATTCGCACGCGTCCTGTGATCAGCTGTTAATGAACTTTGCGCGATTAGCAAACCCGCCACGGTGGTCTAGTGGTTACGGTGCTCGACCGTTGACCCGAAGGTCACGGGATCGAATCCCGGCCGCAGCGGTCGCATTTCGGTGGAGGCGAAATGCTACAGGCCCGTACTGTGTGATGCCAGTGCGCACAAAAGAACACCACAGATGGTCGAAATTTGAGGAGCCCTCCACATATGGCGTGCCTCATTGTGATATCGTGAGTTTCGCAACTAAAACGCTGGCATTCTTTTTTTACACTTCATTATCGTCACTAGAATTATGTTCGTACCGGAAACAGGAACTTTTACACAGTGGTTCAACCGTGCTTCTAAAGCTGCTACCGGGAAAACAATGCCCCTGCGAATTTCCTAGTGACCTTATCAGCATGGTATTTACTTTTCTCGAACAATTTCCAGGTAAACATTTCGTGCGGTAGTTATAATGAAGCAGCAATTGCTTAATCAGTGTTTCTCATCACTTCTGTATATTATACTTACAGCGTTCTTTGAATTTCCTGATATGCGGCGACTGCGGCGACTTCAATAGCCCGCGAACATTCCCTTATGATATAGTAGGCGTCTGTAAAAAAAAACAAGCGGAACTTCCTCGCGTAGTGGAGACAGGGTTCGCGGCCGAGCTAGTTCGTCAGAGGCGCTTTTTCATACCGTGCGACGTGGTTCTTTACCAAGAAAAACTTCCTCGCGTGTGCGTGCGCTGCAAGCCAGAACTTTTCGTGTTTTACCTGAACTAAAAAACAAAGGTTGCGAAGCTGTATCTGTGTCGAGCGATTGTTCACGCCATTCATATCGATGTTCACGCAGACGTAACTGACGAGGTGAGTACTCGTTATGCGCACGTGAACGCAAACTTGCGCAAACAATTTTTCGCTGCAAGCGTCCTGAAAGCATGCCTAAACAAGCCTCATAACCACACGTTGCTAGCAAACTATTATACAGATCGAATCTACGTCGATGTAGTTGATTGTAACGACTATAGCTGCTGTCTGGCCCACACCCCTCGGTGCATCACGCGTCAGCACGGTCCAACAAACTTTCCAGCCTCGAGTCACGAAAGTGACGAAGTTGCGAAGGCGCTATCAATAAAGCCGCAGTTGTGTGCTTACGCGGTGGTTGCAGCGTTTTGCGAGCACGCCTGCTGCAATGCTTCGTTCTTTTTTTGTGGGGCGGCACCGCGTGGCATGCACGCGTCCCCGAAGTGCCTGCTCCTCGTGTATACACTCATGCGTGTGCGTTGAAAGTGTCGCGCACGACATTTCCACGACGCGTCGTGTGTAGTCCCGTATACCGAGTGTTTGGTTTCGGCTTATTGAATATCCGAGTGTGCGGTAGAGGAGCGTGCAGTTGTGCCGTTGCTGGGAAAGCACGGCAGAGTCTCACGTGATTGAAATGGTGGCACACGTATATATGCGCTTTCTTCGGAGTGAGCGGAGCTACACACGGCACGAAACGGCATGCAGCCGGCTTGTATGACGTGCGTTGAGATATGCGACATACAAAGGGAGTGGTACAAAAAAAAATAAACGGAAAGAACAATCTATTGGTGCTGTTTGCGAATTTCGAAATCCATGCGTGATTGGAGCTGCATGCATATCCACGCACGTCGCACGCAGATCGCTCTTCGCGATTGATCGGCTCCATGAGGTTCATATGCACGCATGCCTATATATATATGGATGTGTGGACATGCGAAGGCGCGGTGCTGTGAAGAGATGCGCGCATTTTCACATACCTGTATCTTAATTTTTTTTTTGTATCATTGCATGCTAGAAGTCGATTCCCGGGCCAGATTTTTAACCCGAAAGCAAGTCGAGAGTTTCGCCATTAAATTGGTTGAATACGAAACGGTTTACGGTTTAGAGAGCTCGCAGTCGTCCACAACGCCTGGCTTTTTGAGAACAATCACCGTTGTGATTACAGTGTATTACACCGGGTGTGTTATTCGCATTTTGTGGTGGTGGTGTTGTCCAGTATGTCATCGAGTATATAGTGGCGACACCACAAGTACAACTAGAAGCCAGTGATATTGCGAATACAAGTTATGTATGCTATTCGATGATTACAGCAAAGCATTTACAGCGAAGTGTTTATCCGCAATGACGGCTCAGGGGCCAGAGTGTTGTTATACTATATATGCTCGAAGACGCGGGTTCGATTCCTGGCCACTGCAGCCGAATTTCCACAGGGACGAAATGCAAAAGACACCTAAGCTTACTTAAATTTAAGGGCTCCTTAAAGAAAAGGTATTCGCAGTTACCACTACAGTGTGCTTCACCACTCCACGGGATTCGCCACGTATTAAACAACACAATCCAATTAATTGCAGCGAAGTTGAAATGTGTAAAGGAAGCAAGTGTATTAAATGGTTCGGTTGTGTTGAAGCTCGCCTGACGGACAAGGCATATTTGTCCGTCCGTGAGTGGACATCACACAAAAGGAGGCTGCGAGAGAGACGCCTAGAGTGTGCGAAACCTGTATACGATAGGATGTATTTCCACCTAATTTGCCAGAAAGAGCATTCAAGATAGCAGAAGATCAGCCGGTTGTAACAATCGCGTTTTGTAATCCTTATGTTAAGTATTTTGTTTTTCTGAACGAAAAAGGTTCCCTTTATCAGTGCTATAGACAAAGCCTCCTTGGTCACGTGTTGTACACATCCAGAGTTGTCAGAGTGGGCTCACGTAATCTTCTTCAGTGAGGAAACCTGAACATCCTGAAAGGCATCCTATAAAGCATGCACTATGAATCCGAACGGCCTTTTTCACTCCGTTCAGAATTAGATCTCATGTTCTTAATTAATTCTTTGACCGTAACAGTTAAGTGTAAGGAGCCATTTAATGTACCACTGAATTTCAAGCTAACTCCAATTGTTTCACTGCACGCTTTCCTCTTAGTTTTGCAAGTGGTATGAACAGCTGTTCTTCAACATTTTATCGAGCGCGAAAGCCACAGTAGAATTTAGACGCCGTCTGAGCGCGCGTCTGATCATGCTCTCGATGAAACTCGACAGACCTGTATTCCTATCGGCTTCCTTTTGCACTGAAGGCGTTCGCTTTCAACCGTTGTTTCCCCAAGCTTCTGCAAGGTGGCAAAACGCAAACTACGAAACCATGAATTTTGTTAACCTCCTCGCCTTCCTGATCTCTCTCGCTTGTGTGTATGTGTCTCCTTCGCTTAGCGAATTGAAGGGCGTACGAAGCAAGGTAACTTTCAGTCTTTGCAACAGAAAGCAAACACAAAATAATTCTCACCGTTTCGTCACTCTCCGAAGCCTCTTGAGGACAGTGTACGGCAACTTGCAAGAAGTGGAAAAGTCGACCGAGAGCGGGTATTTCGTACGTGCACGACAGATTACCGCGTGCGTACGTGTCACGGTCAATACAATTCTGTAGACGACACACTGAGGCAACACGTGCCACAAGCATAATCCAAAGACAGCCGAGGACACCAGACATGAACGAACGCGTTCTTCGACGCCACCGAGTCTATACATCGTCCTATACGGACAGCGGAAAGATCCGCGGAAACTTTGTCAAGGGCCGAACGTTTCACCTCGCACAACACTAATAACGTCGCATTCGCTATTCATAAGTTTATAAGCTGCAGGCGACCTTCACACAGATCACTGCAAGAGCCGTCGAAGTAGATCACGAGACTACCACCAAAGTAAATGTCTCGCCGCCATCTTCGTGTCCGGAGCATGGTGGTCACTCGGGTACAAACGAGCAGGGGAACCTTGGGTCGGCAGCTGACTGAGCGTTGCGAAGGAATGTCCTCCGGGGCATGTCTCCTCTGAACGTGTGCGCAGAGGACAGTGGCACACAGAAGCCAGAAAGGAAGAGGTGGAAGGGGGGGGGGGATTCGCAGAAATCACCACCGCGAGCGGGTGCTCTCCCCGGCTTAACGTGGTGACTCCTATTTGCACTGATCGGAATCCAAAAACGCGCTGCCCAGTTCAGCGGCGCGGTGTATGGCACTGCAATGGCAGCGGCGGCGTCGTCGGAAGCCGCGGGAAACGCGAACATTAATAAAACATTTCCAACGGGCCTAAACAGCCGAGGATAATGCGTGCAGCTGATCTGCTCTTCACTACAAATGCCGCCGCCGCTGTGGCTGCTGGTGGCACGCTTTGTGTGACTGTGCCGGTGTGTCTGTCTGCGAGTGATAGCCTGTATACTGTACACGCCCGCGATGGTGTTTTGGTATGTGTGCATCGTTTAGGAGTTGTTTTCATTCCGAAAACGACCGAAGATGCTTCTCGCGTGTCTAACCTATACCACGAGCGTGTGTCCGCGTGTGTACCATATTCGAATATTGTAGCCTTCGGTGTACTATAAGGGTATGTGTTTATGTCTACTGAAGGTCTTCCCGCAGTCTGTACCGGAGCTACAGCACAGAAGCGCAAGGATCGTTTTCTATGTCAACGAGAAGCAGTGGTCATTTCGTTTACCTTGAAATTCGAGACTACATGGATGCTCGGTATCGGTCAGGAAAGGTGCAAGAATTATTCGCATCTGATGTATCTTATGCACTTGTTGCTGCCGATCTTACTATCGAAGGCACAATCCGGCTGTCGAGGGTACATCGTCCTATAGTTCCCCAGACTTGCTATAGCCAACGTTCCGCTGTTGTACAGTGTAATCGCTCCTTCGTTGTTCCAGTTAACGCCTAGCCAGTATTTTACTTCAAGGAAGCGTGTTGGCGGGGGTGGGTGAGGTAAGGGTCCCACTCTTCTGTATGTATTTTTATCCATTTCCAGTACTTCAGAGAATTCGAAAAAACATGTAGACACGCAAAGACAAGGAACAGTCAAAACGCTCTATATACTTTTCAAGCGTTCGTACTGCTCATTTGTCTTTCAGTGTCTGCATGATTTTCCTATTTCTCTTTAGCGCTGGAAAAGCGTCAAAGTTCAGTATTTCAAGTAGCCCAACCAACAACTTTAAAGGGGCCATGACATGTTCACCCAAGAATTGGCGGCTTTCAGCGAAAAAATAGAGGTAAAAGGATCTATTGTGCCTATACATACATGAAAAATTGGCAGTAAATGAATATTTCAGTGCAAAATAAGCCCTAGAACTCGTGGCTATAAACCCCGCCCGCGGCGGCTGATCGCCATTTTGCCAGGGCGTGTGTGACGTCATGTGCAACATGGAGAGGAGCCGTCGTCTTCTATCAAAGTTTCAGCCACTGCAAATCGTCCACTTTCAATGACAAGATGAACAAATTTGAAATAGCTCGATTGCACGCGCAGCTGAGCGCGGAGCAAGATCGTTCGCCGGAATGCAGAGGCTCGCGCAGCAAGCAGCTCATTACGTCACGGCTCGCGAGTGCGCTAAAATTTTGTCAGCTTGTTTGTAAACGCACGAGGATTAACCCACATAACACAGAATATGATCGAAAATTGGGTGTCGTGGCCCCTTTAAGCTCCATTTTTATGTCCATGCGCGTGCTTTTATGTATATGCTTGCACATATGCACATACACCCTAAAAAATTATTTCGGGGAAGGGGGTTGCCACCTCCCCCCCCCCCTCATATATATGCTCTTCGCCTGGCTAAGGCGATCTTGCGCTTTCACCTGACTATTCAGGGGGTATGTATGTTCTGAAGCGATAAGAGCCGCAGGTTGGCTTTGCAGATTTCGATGCACATACTAAATACAAAAACAAAGTGAGCAGAAAAATGTCGCTGGTGTATCGGTACACACAAAAGCTGCACCATGTGTTGTTTGCATAGCTACATTGCCGTATTATCTCTTACGGCAGGATCATGAAAGACCTTCATTGTAAAGCATTGCGCATTACTCCATTCCAGATAAATACCCGCGTTATCTGTACGGTATAGGCAACAAGCGTATCAACTGATATACGCGGCAATGAAATGTTTCAACAATCCCCGGATCTAAAATAGCTGTTACTAGATTTCTTTATTTGTTGCCATCGCTTGTACTTAGTATACGACTAACTTGATCATATACTAACTTAGGATCAACAAAGTGAGCAGATATGCGTTTCCTGCCTCCCCCTTTCGATAGCACAGCGGGAACAGTTGATATGCCACAAGTCGCAGCGCTAGAGAACACCTAGCTGACATCTAGGTAACGCATCTTGTCTGATTGTGCCAACCGAAGGAAATGAGATGATAGGGATGAACTAGTCCAGTGTTGCAAACTGCGCACGTTTCTATTCTTTCTGTGAAAAATACGTTAACGGTACAATGTATACATTTAAAGGAATTTAGTTGGATATGCAATGCATGCAGACATGCAGAGCACCATGCAGCGTCACGTTTGTTTTCCCAAGTGCGCGTGCAGTGCTTCATACCTGTCTTGAAAGCACTATTTGCATACGGAGAACAGTAACAGCTGCGGAGCTAGAGAATAGAGTGGCGCACGAACGCGAGACATTAGTCACACAATGCGGGCTGCGAGGAATTCTGGAAAAAACGATCATAAACAGATGCATCAAATACGTGACACACGAGTTATACAGAACTTCACAATAAAGACACAAGGCTACAAAGAGTGTGAAAAGTCTTTTATTAGCTCCTATTCTTAAGAGCGAAATAAATTGATGAGACCAGGCTTTGGAGAGCAAGTTTATTCGGCGGATCGCTTTATTGAAAAGGCTGCTGCCGCTGCCCCGTAGCTCCACTCGCTTCGCGCCGACGCGAAAGCGAAGACCGCCGACAGCCGAGTGGCAGCGCTCGGCGCACGCGTTCGTTCGCGAACGCGGGGAGCTCGCCCTCACGACGCCTTCGTTGTTGCCTAGGACGCCCGCGCGTCGGCGCCACCGCCGCGTCTCTCGCGCGGTGCTCTCCTGTGCCGCGTCCCGCCCGCGGGCCCCGTGAGCGCGTGCGCAGTCCGGCCCCCTCGGAAGGCGGCCCGCGAGAGGTGCCCTCCCGCGAGCCCCTCCCCTCCCGGCGAGCAGTGGGGGCGCCCCCGCGGCGGCTTGCGTCGGGCCCCTCGGGCCGCATAGCGAAGCCAGTGCTCGGCCGAGTCAGATGTGCGCGGCGCCCGTGCGGAGGGCGGCATGGCAGCAGCGTCGAACCCGTACATCGGCACGTCGGCAGTGTCCAGCCTGACGTCGGTGCACCTGCCGCCGAGCCAGGCCATGCAGGTGGCGGCATCGCAGCCGACGGCGGGCTACGGCCGCGAGCCGCCCGAGATGAAGTACATGCCACCGCAGCCGCACCACCAGGGAGGACCCAACGGACTGTCGAGCCACCACCACCACCAGTGGGTGTCGCTACAGACGGACGCCTCCATGTGGTCCATGGCGCCGGCCAGCATGGCCGACATCAAGCCCGCGCAGGCGGCCGAGCTTGGCCACCACCACCCGCTGAGCGGAAGCCACCACGCGCGCACCGCCACCGCGCAGCACATGGGCTCGTGGCACCACGCCGTGTCGCCGCACATGGGAGCCATGGGCGGCATGCACCCTCAGCACCACCAGCACCACCACCACCCGTACGGCGGCATGAACGGCATGCTGGGCGGCGCAGCCCACCCGGCCATGCGAGAAGTCCCTCACGCCGACCAGGTGCCCCCCCACCCGCACATGCACGGGCAGCACGACCCGCGCGCGCTGGATCACCACCACCACCGGCACCCCAGCGAAAGCGGCGAGGAGGAGGCGCCTAGTTCGGACGATTTGGAACAGTTCGCCAAGCAGTTCAAGCAGCGCCGCATCAAGCTCGGCTTCACGCAGGCCGACGTCGGGCTGGCGCTCGGCACGCTGTACGGGAACGTCTTCAGCCAGACGACCATCTGCCGATTCGAGGCGCTGCAGCTGAGCTTCAAGAACATGTGCAAGTTGAAGCCGCTGCTGGCCAAGTGGCTCGAGGAGGCCGACTCGACCACCGGTTCGCCCACGTCCATCGACAAGATCGCCGCCCAGGGACGCAAGCGCAAGAAGCGCACCAGCATCGAGGTGTCGGTGAAGGGCGCCCTCGAGTCGCACTTCCACAAGCAGCCCAAGCCGTCCGCCCAGGAGATCGCCTCCCTGGCCGACAGCCTGCAGTTGGAGAAGGAAGTGGTCCGCGTCTGGTTCTGCAACCGGCGGCAGAAGGAGAAGCGGATGACGCCGCCCATCAACCAGCCGCAGGCTGGGGCACCCGGCGGCGGACCCCCGACGCCGGACATGATGATGTGCCACGGCGGATCGCCCGGAGACATGCACCACCACTCGCCGCCGGCCATGATGCAGTCGCCGCCGCCGCCACCCCCGCCCCCGCACTCCGCGCTGCACCCGGGTCAGTCGCTGGCGGCCCACTGACCCACGCTGTACCCCTGCCTATTCAGCTGCGACGACGCCTAGCCGTTCGCCGGTCTGCAGGACAGGGGTGCGCGAGTGCCGCCACACCCGCCGCGTACAAAAAAGTGCAATCCCCCCCTCACCCTCATCACGACGTGGCTGTGGTGGTGATGGTGGGTGCCGCCGGTGTTGTGTGGCCGGACGGGGTGGTCGCCCCGATGTTTGTACATATGACGCCGTATGCAGGGCGACGGACGATTATTCTGCAAGGGGCCTTCTCCCGTCATCGGACCCAGATGCCTCGTTTCCTCCAGAGTGCTGGTGGTCGGTGCCGTATGTGTACGTACACCGTGAATGACGTGCGCGGTCCTGTTCTTCGCACCACTCTGTGAGCGAACCGGAGGCGACAAACACACACAGCAGGAAAGCAAAAAAACAAAACAAGGTGCCAACCAACGACTCTGCCGACGGTCGCGACGTTCCTGCTGCACGAAGAAGCGCGTTGTCGTTGGCCTTCACTTCGGTTTTTGCAGCGATATGTGACGCCGTGACAACAGCCTGTACACACACACAGCACACGCACTATACATGGACGACACCCCACGACACTCACATACACGACTCGCGTTTTCACACGTTTTTTTGTTGTTACGCGCATTTCTCCCCTCGACACCAACAAATGAGACGGAGACAGGCATGCCCAACTAGTCCAGGTAGGCAGACATCACTTCTCTCGCTCACCTCGCCGTGTCTGTTTTTTTTTTTGTTTTTTACCTATGTGACTATTCCTGTACAAGCCTGGTACTCTTTCTTTATCTATGTTTTTTTTTTACTGGTCATTTCGCTGACAGATTGTTTTATTCCTTAACGAACGTTCATTACTATTGGAGTTTTTTTCTTTTCATTTCACCGTGTTCTAAATTTACTGCCATTTGTTTTTCTTTAACCTTTTTTCTAAAAAAAAAATTTTTTTCGCGGACTGTCCTGCTCGATATATGAGTCTCTTTGCAGTTGCTGCTCAAAATTCGACAGTCGCACGAGTGAAAAAAACGCGAGGCTTCTGTAAGGCTCGATGACATAATGTTAAACAAGAAAAAAAAAATGCCGCTGTACTCTTGCAATTTTCTTTTAGACAAGTAAAATGACCTTGACGAGAGCGGTTAAAAGAAAAAAAAAATCTCTGTGGTCAATTGGAAAAGGTGCCTCGTAGCAATATCAAAAACTTCGACTGACCACCGCTGTTGACCAACACAGCAGAACAAGTGTTCGCATCCCGGTAATTCGTACCTTTCGTAAAATCAGATACAACCCGTTTACTGTAGACGCGTGTCACCAAATCGTGCCAGGAACTTCCGAGAGGACTCGCCTATACGAAGGCAGGACAGTCCGCGTTTTCGTTAATTTCTTCATTGTCTTTGCCTCGCGGGTGGGTGACACCCGCGCGAGCAGTCCACCACCGATCGTTCCCAAACGTGCTGGGATATGCGATCGTAAACTGTCTTTCACAAGCGAGACGTTAATATACCTCAAAAAATACCACTTCGCCTGCTGCTCCCCGTCTGTGTGTAAAACAGCATTTTGTTTTCTTAATTCGTTCAGTGATTTTTTGTTCCGCGGTGTTCCGATTACGTATGTGTGGCGTGTCTGCGTATACAGTGTGTGTCGTTTCCTCACATTGTGTTTTAAAGTGTATAACTCTGTACGGCTGTTCTATCTCTCCCATCTTTTCACTTTATGTTTTTGTTGACTCGTTCTGAAAGATTTTTTATTTTTTTTCCGTAATGAATGGTGCATTGTGTGTCGGGCTATATAAATATATATATAAAGTTCTTACTCGGCTTTGTGCCGATCTCCAAGAGTGCAGAGCTAGAACATGTGAATTCCGTCGGCGTGTTCTTTTCACGAAAAAAAACCTTTTTTTCGCGAAACACGGCGGGAGCATCGTTGAAGCAAGTTTGCGCGCTGATATAGAAAAAAAAAAAAAAAGACGAAATCGTTACACACAAAAAAGACCTTGAGCATAGTATGAGGACAGCAATAAACGCGTCGACTGTTGTACGCACTTAATTAGGGAGCGTGTTTCTATTTGTTTTAATTTTACGCGCCCGGATAAAAACGAGAAACAAAAAAGTTACGCACTCGCCTGGTCTTTCTCCAGCATTTCATACGCGCAAAAGCCGGGGAAATAATTGTGCCGCGCCGATCGCTTATAATCGGCGATGGCATTTCGCGATTATGGCACTCGCGGCGTTCGCCCCGCGCGTGCTATTTTGTAGAGGCGATATAGATACATAGAGAAGAGCTCTATGGCAGTTGCGATAGCGAGACAATGGCCTCGGAAGTCTCGAACAGAAAGTTGACCTTTTCGTTAGCGTCACTTTCGGGCGCGTTGATCGGCATTCTTTTTTATATACAGAGCGCACGAAAGTGGAGCGACACAGGCGCACCAGGTTAAATTGTGTGTGTGCGCGTTGGCGCGGAGTTTGTTTTTCGCTTTCTGACAGCGCCTCTTTGAGAATGTATGCTGCATCGCAAGGTTCCTCGGCATTCCGTATTAGTATACTATCACGAGCTTCCGCGGCAGCACTCGCTAAAAGAATTTTTGCCCCGTAAATCACTGATCCTTAAGTTCCGGACGATCCGTTTCGAAACGTCACTATAGTGATAGGCTGCACCGGTTTATCCTTGCGCTGCATAGTGGTGATAATTAGACGTGGAGGAACGAAAAAAAAGAAAGAAAGCAAAACGACTGAGTAACGAAAACATTGAATGAGTACGTATACGACGTTAAAATGTCGTCTATCTTATAACGCGTGCTGACGGAGGCAGACACGCGTCAGTGCATAGTTTAATGCAGATTTTTAAAATTATTTTTTTTGCTTTCTCTCTCGTTGTCACGGCCCCAAATGTTCGTGCCTCCGATAGCTTAAAAGAAAAAGAAAGAAACAGAAAGCTAGAAAGAGAAGCGTGTGTGATTTATCACCAACTAGCGTCGCTTTTGTGCGCGTTCTCTGCGGAGAATAGAGGGCGTGAAAAATTAAACAAAAATGAAAGCGGACTAAACTAAAGTTTAACAAAAGGAGTTTCGAAATCTCCGGATTCCTAAAGCTGCTTCTCCCCGGCGGTGACGAACGAACGTGTGCGGTATCACGCCGTTTAGCAACCGCGCGGGCGACAGCCGTGACGACCGAATAATCGAAAAAGTAAAACACACAAAAAAAAACAAAAAAGAAAAAAAAACAGCAGCAACAACAGGCTGTAGCTGTACGGAGGAGAATCGACGATTTTGAAAGCGTTGCTACGACAGCGTCGACTTTCAGCTTTTTCTTTCCTTCGATATTTTGTTTCAAGCGAAGATTCGCGAGGTGGTTTAGCTGTCGGCACCTGACTTTATATTTATTTTTTTTTTTTTTTTGCTTCTTCGTCAACTTCGCAGTCGCGCGCACACACTGTCTCGCGCGTGCCCTGTAAAGCATCTCAGCTCCCGGTGTGCACTATTCCTGCTAGCAGCAGCATAAGCATGAAGTCTTTCGCAATCAAATCGTGGGTGAAACATCTGCAGTATAGAAAGCTTGGTATATATTTGCCCTGCGGGCTGCCGGCGTTTAAAACGCATGTGTGTAGGCATGTGAGAAATGACATAAAAAAGAAAGAAAGAGAAAAACAGAATATCGACGAAAATGTTTCTGAACTTAAGTGCTCTTCTAAGAAACTCTCCAAGCTCGCAGCGGCTGGCTGTGACGTTAGGGGCCTCGCATTGCAGCAATGCCATAGTGAAAGGTCGCCACGGGCCCATATAGAGAAGCTAGAAAGCAGCTTCAGAGGTTCACATGCATCGACGATATATACCGAAAACATGACGGAATATGTGTAAAAAAAAAAAAAAGAAGACAGCGAGGTTACTCACAAGAAATCTTCGGTATGCTACTTTGTGTTTAGGAAGTGGAAAGAGTCTGTGAAGACACGACAAGCTCATTAAGGCTATTGACAAATACCAAATAATACACGAAAAAATTTTCGATGTTAGCTGCGAAGCTTAAATGTGGATACATCTACATGGACGAATTAAGCTTAAGAAAGGAAGATCGTTACAAAATATCGAGGCGTTTGAAGAGTTTGCTTGCGTCTAAATTGAAGAGAGCGCCGTGCTAGTAACCCTATTTCAAAATGACCGTCGACGTTCGGTCATTTATACTGGCGCATGCGTCAGCACCAGACCGTTAATTGCTGTCCTATACATTCTTGCTTCATTCATCTTAACTCGCGACGAACAGTTTTTTAGCAGAGAACCGGGGAAGCCTAAGCACTCGCGCTTTTCTTTTTTTCTTTATCTATTATAGTTGATTTCGCGAAGCGAACGTGGTATCCAGTTTGGGCGATAAAACTGGTGAACGTGCGAACGCGGTATATGTGCGCGTAAAGTGCGTAAAAGGCGTACGTGCGTCGCCGCGGCTTACCCCTGCGTGTCTAATTACTCGAGTTGCGATGAAATTGGCCTCGAATTTGAATGAATAATTGTCGATAACAACAACACAACAAAAAACAAAAAAGTGACGTGGTATGCGCAAGACTGATGAGTCCACAACCCATTCAGCGACGTTTCCGACGGCTCCTAATTTATGCAGCGACTCTTCGTTCGTTATTTATATTGTGTGTGCAGCGTGGCAGGGACATATATGCCGGAATAGTTGAGAATTCTTTGTGAGGGCATTAAATTGGCTAAATTATGAAAAAAAAGGTAAACAAAGAAATAAAAGCAGTCGTGCCTTTATGGCTGTTGTCTCCATATTGTTTACGTCTCATCCATTGACCTTACGACGGAGACGTTCTGAACAAAAAAATAGGAGATCGTTTTAAATGGAGGAAGTAAATTATGCACGCTCCGAGCGTTGCGAAATCTGAAATTTTGTTGAAAGGCATATGTAAACGAGGAGAAAAAAAATTAACATACACAAATATGCGACGTCTGTGTAACACTTCGCTCCGTTAAAGCGACATTATTTTCGCTCTCCTGGCTGTGCGGGTCAGCCGCAGGACACGAGGTTGCCGGTTCGATTCCATTTTGTGAAGGAATGCCAGAGATAGAAATGAACGCTCGCGTGCCGTTCAGTTCGGATGCTCATTTAAAACCGCAACTTGGTCAATCAGGACGCTAAACCTCGCAATCTAATTTCATTTCTTTTCACCCTGTCAATTTATCAATTCTGCGCGTCATGAACCGTCAGTATGTATCAATGCGCCGAGCCATTTCATTCATTACTGAATCGTGTGGCTGTATACGCAGATTTCTATGCATGCATAGTCGGGTTCGAAGGAAACTTGCATAAATTACGAACGTTACACGAGTGACAGTGAAACTAAGAGTTTCTAATGTGAATTGTAACGTGAACAACGATTGCTCCCGCCTTAGAAACAGCAATAAATGGGCGCTCCAAAATTACTTTATAAACGTATAAGTTAACAAACGTTGACGTCTCTTTATTTTGCTTTCTGTGTTTTATGAAAGAACTGCTTTTTATGAGGAAATCGTAGAAGTATTGGAATATCAGTTCTGTGGAAACTGTTCTGGATGTTGCATCTCGCTAAAATTAAGCGACGGCGTTGGGAAGCACGCATTGACTTTTTCAAATTTTTACAATTGATAGATGATCTTCAAAAGATGGAAAAAAATAAACAGGACTGAAAGGTGTCGAGGTGTAGGTTATTACGGACATCCTTACTATAGGAATGCGGACACTTACACAGAGAGTCTTGAGGAAATAGCTTTCTTCGTATTCGCATCCTCCACTTTCAATATTCCGTTCGGCTTTACTACGCACCATGGTTGGGGATTATACAGGATAGCTTTTGTACATTTCTGCAGGACCAGTGTGGCTGCGATCTTTTTTTTTCTTCTCTCACTTAAAGGATACGCATACTGTCACCTCCCACCTAAACATCACCGGACACACAGAAAAAGAAACAGAGGGAAACATTCCTTTCTGCCTCTTCTGTACAGTTGCGAGTATAAGATAAATGTGTGTGTGTACAGATTCACTTTGCATTCAGGGAAATACGTTCGCACAGGAAAAAAAATAGCGATGCAGGACTGTTCCTCCTTCGTGCTCAGGCACGATTAACGACGCACTCAAACTATCGCTATTAGGAAAGAAAAAAAAAGAAGCAAATAAGTACACGTGTTTTTTTTTTCTCGGCAACGAGTTGTTTTCGACGTCCGTTTCGCTGGTATGTAGTGTTTCGCATCAGTCCATGCACGTCCTCTTGATTCTGTTCTATCTTTCATCCTTCTCTCTCTTTTACGTTAGCCTTTGTCCTTCGTCCTGTAAGACGTCCTTCGTTTGACGCGTGATTCGAAAGCTCGAGCTATCCTTGTTGACGCCTGACGTTCGCAAGTTTTCCAGGAGCGAGCGGCCCCGAAGCGGTAACCACATGAAGCGTATTTCGCGCGCCAGCGCGCGTCTGTTTAGCGTCGCGCTGTAATTACGTCCTATTCACGGCTGAATATTGTTTCTTAATGATTGTCCCACTTAAATTCGTAGCCATACGGTATTCGTTTGTGTCACCATCAAGCAGATTTGCAGGGTGAGCGGCGACGTTCCGCCGTCAATACGCGAGAAATGCGCATCATGTGGTTCGCAGATATTGGACGACGCTTAACTGTAGGTTAAGTGGATACAGTACATACAATGGCTACAGATAGCTGGTAATGATTTGAACAATCGGCTAGTACTATAGTTAAAAAAAGTGTTAATGACGACTGGAACTCGTAGCAGGGATGTATTTAAGTATGAAGACGAGAAACTATATGATGAAAACTAACCTGCGTTCCCCTCCCTTCGTACTTGACTGTGCAAAGTTCCCGAATTCATTTGTTTTCCATTCAAATCTGTTCGCTCTTTTGTGTTTCTTTGTCTTTGACTTTTCACTGCGAGTCAAATGTCTCAGTGTCGAAACACCAACCGTCCCTTGAGCGTTGCCATTAAGCCAACGTGTTAGTCTACAGTGCTTTGATCAATAAGGTTCCTTTTGTTAGACTGCATTGTTATCTCCCCGCGAGGTGTCGCAATGTCGCTTGACGTGGCGCCGTCTTGTGCTCGTCGCTGTCCCCAGCCGAGCGAGGTTCTGCAGGTCGCAAGGATGCGCGTGCATCGTTCATGGTTACAAAATACCAGCCAGGCAGAATTATTCTAAACGATTATGCTCCCTATTATAACTGAGATTGACGGTAATGTAATGAAGGTTAAGCGGAAGAAATACCGACGCATATCTCTCGCCATGCGTTCATTTGCAATTCACCCAGTTCGCGGAATCTCGTTCTGGAATCACAAATGGCATACTTTGGTGTTTGCCTAATGACTGCGTGCGATGCTATTTTAACAAGAGCTCCGGCGGCTCCTCGTTGCACGTGCGCTCCTAAAGTGGCATTGCGACACACCGCAAAATGTAGTCTTTATTTGTTGCTCTGCACCATTGTGCATGTGGCTTATTTTTTGCGTCTTGTTCCGAGAAAGAAGAGAAAGTTATATGCGTCAGCTATCTAATACCTCTTTTTCTTTGGAAAGACGGGGCGCAGAAATATGTGCGGAGGTCTTAAAGAAGGATGATGTAAACTTAAGAAGCTTTCAAAAAGGTGGCACTGTCTGGGTAACACAGGAGCGTCAGCTACGAAGCAGCAGAAGTGTATATTTGCTTATTTAATCTTGAAAGAAGCATTTGGTACCACCGATGGTGCGGTGCTCGTGTGTTTGTAGCTATATACTTCGCCAGGTACAAAATTTTTTTCAGCACGTACGTCATAGTTGCATTCGGCAACGTAGCGAAAGAGCATTGGCAACGCGCAGTGGCTTGTTTATAGATACATCTATGATGGATTCAACGCCGTCTTTTGACACTTGCATCCAGTAAAACACGCAGCAGGCACTGCCGAGATTGAGGCGTCAAGTCAAACTACGTCTTGTTTTCCGGGAATTTCGAAAATGAATTACTTTCATTCCAATTATTTTCTATTGAGCCCAGTACTCGTCGCAATTCATTATAGCGTAAACGACTACGTACGTTTATACACAGTAATAATGAACAATGTCTATCTCCTTCCATTAAGTAGCTGGAACAATTCCGAAGCAGCTCCGAGCAGTAAAACGAGGTAATTTTAAGCATGCTTTTCCGACGCTGCGACAAAATAGTTGAGTCATCGCCTGGCTGGTTAAGCCTTAATATTTTTAGCGGAACAATGAGCAATGGGTGCACTGAGCACATGTCATAACCGCGCGGCTGACGTTGCTTACGTGAAGATTGAGTGTTACGCGCATGCGTGTTGGAGCATTTCCTTTCTCCTTTCAAATTCAGTGAGAGTTTTCCAGGTGCACTACGAATACCGTGCTTTTCATTGAACGTTTTCTGTCTAACGTGACCGTGATCGTCTCAGCTCTTGCGAGCTGCCGCACATAATTCTCCTCGCTCCTTCTTTCTTTGTAATGTCTTGCTGCGTCTTCACTGCTCCTGCTTAGGAGTTGAGAGCACGTGTTTTATAGAGAGCTGGTGCTTTTGCTCCGGTGACTTTTAGCTGAACACGCAATTGACCGCTCGTGTGTTTTTTTTCCCCTCAGACTGCATTATTTGTGTGCATTCTTTTTATGTTTCTTACCTAATTTGATGTTCTTGTTTAGTATGATCATTATTAAACCTTCGTATACGCGTTGTCTCTTCATGTATTGTACGCTCCCGCGTCACATGTTTTTTTGTTTCTCGCTCCATGCTTACCGCTACATTCCAGGAGAGATAGATACACAAACTATAGGTAAATGAACTGGTGTTTGTTTACATGTAAGAGAGAGAGCGCGAACAGTGGAGAGAAAAAAAGAAAGAATAACAGAGAAGAAGAAAACTATTTCCCCATTCGAGAACGGCCGTGTTCCGTGTCTCGATCGAGTCATTGAAATTTCTTCGTTCGTTTGTTTGTTTGTTTCGCTTGTGTACATAGAATCGCCTGAACCTGAAAAAGAAAAACATGCGTGTGTATGTGCGTGTGTGCTTAACTATGTCGCGACATGACGCGTGTGCGTGCGTGCGAAAAAAAACGAAGAGCGACGAAAGACGACGATGTGATGATCATGCTTGACGTGTGGTGCGCGTGGAACTATAGTGAAAATGACGGGCGGCTTAATTTTTTTTATTTGATTTTTTTTGCCTCGACATACACGCACTGACGATGGATGTACATAGAAAAACACAAGAGACTGCGAGAGATATTGGTGTATGTGTGTATACTATATAGATATATATAGTTGTCTATGACCAATCCATTTTTTTTTTAAATTTTCGCCGCTGTGGATGGTCAGTGGTCGCGTTTGCTGTGTGATTGTGTGTGTAGTGCATCGCTTTCCTCTTTACGTCTATAACGAACTCACTCAGCCTCTCCATTTCCCAGCGTTATTTTTTTTTTGTCTGTGACGCCACCTGTTGGCGCGAGGCTTAAAACGCGTACCTAAAACACCCTCGGTGAACACTTGACCGTCAGGTTGAAGTTCCAGCCTCCACGGAACCTTTCGATTCTCTCCTTGTTCCTGTCTTTTCTTCCTTAGGGTTTCTTCTTTTTTTTTTGTTTTTTTCGTTTTCAAATGAGCGAACGATGTAAGAAATGATGTGAACAGAAGAGTGATGATTATATGCGGACATTTTTATGATGGACACAGTTCGTATACATAAATATATTTGTGCCTGTAAAAAGCAAACAAACCTGACTCATTTGTCTCATTTCTTTGGCGCTCTCCGTGAGCGCGGCGGTTCACGTTGTCTAAGGAAATCACAGCCCTGGATACGGTTCTTCACTTAGGCTGCTTCACAGGTAACCACATCTATTGTTGCTCGTAGCAAGACTAGATGCTCAACATTGCTTCTGCGTGCTCAGAGCGAAGTACACATCGGTTGAGTATTACGTCATTGATGCCTGAGCCTCTGCAAGGGTTCAGTCCTTACAGTGTGCGCTAAATAAACGCTTGAGTTTGAAAGCCTTTAGTTGAAGATGCACTGCATGGTTTTACAGAGTGAGCGAAGGAAGAAACAGCCATGCGTTGTAAAAGGAATATACGTTACTTCAATATGTTTTTTTACGCTGCCGGACCTGCACCCGTTGATTGAATTCAATGCATGTGCGAAGTAATGTTGGTCTGTATACGGCGTATATTGCAGACTTGGAAACCACGGTGACACCGAAGGACTTTAACGCGACGTGGTGGTGGATTTGCTGCGGCTGTGACATCGCAACTGCGCAACCTGCTCGCACTTGCAATTCACACTGCGTAACTTAAAGCAATTGCGATCCCGCAACTCCACCATTGTGACTTAGGCGAGAAATCGACGTAATGAACGTTTAAAAGCGTATTGCGGTGGCCAACCAAGCTGGCCCAATAGCCCCATACGCAAGCGTATCACTCATGACGCTATAGTCCTCTTCATCACTTCGGATAGCACCGCACTGTAGCTCGTGTAAGTATCGCTCCGTAACAATACATATATTTGCAGGATTAGTGTTTTAAGGTTGCACGATGATAAATAAAGGTGCATGGTGAATGCGCTTTTAGGTATAGGCGATTTTACGTGCGACACGCGGGCGCCGCTACCGTGGGCTGTTAAACGAATGCTTTCCTATTTTTCTAGATCGCGACGTGAGCTGATAACGTCATGAGACGTCGAATGCTCCAACCCAACCGTTTTCGTGCGTATGCGCTTACCGTAGCACTGTTTGTTTATCTTCAGTATTAGGTAGCGCGAATTCGAACAGGACAAAGATTGTTTGCCTACTCGCAACTAAGCTTTATTCAGAAAAGTATCCCTACGTATATACACAGCCGAGTGGCGCGCGCAGGCCACGCAACAGTCACACAATCAGGATCGGAAGGGCAAGACACGTGCCCATCATAACCATGTCTCTAAGAACAGTTTTTTCTTTGCTGCGCAGCAAAACAGACGTGTCACTGATACAATCGCTCTTTTTCTTGCTAATATGATAAGCTTCCAGGAGTTCTCCGGCAAGCGCATTCCCCCTTCTGCCCAGAATTCGAATCATAGTCAGGGCACGGGTCCTATACAGTGCACAGGTAAATGACAAGTCGAATTATTTTTAACAGACAGCTCGTGTTCTGGTGCTCGATCGTTGACGCAACGGCCACTCTGTCCGATATCAACCTTCCCACAAGTAAGTGGGATTTCGTACAAGACTGCATACGGCGCATGTATACGACGTATCGCGCTATCCCAGTATTGAAGATTATGAACCAGCTAGCCCAGCAAAGAATTTTGTTAAACTGTTCGTTTAGCTGTTGAAGATGCAACACAAGGAGGCCCAATATGGTGGCACTAAAACCAATCTGCAAAATAGTCTATAGGTAGCGGTTACAGACGACTAATTGTGTAGTGAAAAGCGAGCAAAATGAAGCAGCAAAAGATTTTCTGTTACGCGATGACTCGAAATGACGGCATGCTTGTTTGGGAATGTACGAAACACGGTGGGACGTGCGAAGAACGCCCGCTTCTCAGCCCCCTGATGCACGGTAAGAATTCGCATCAACAAGTTACGTCGAGGCTTGCAAGTGCCGGCCGTGCTTCTGCGACAGTCGTCCCGAAGAAAGACTTAGTTACTATGTATAACGTGCTCCCGGCGCTCTGGCGATCGATCAAGCGACAACAATGTATACAGTCGGCTCATTCGTGTGCTGTACGAGACTCGCCCGTGATGGGGACGTGTGTTATACGTGCATTTCCACGAAACACGGCGCTGATCTCAACTCGTGATGAAGTGATAGCTGAGAACGTGCATCCCTTCGTATTGTTCCGCACGTACTCAGAACTGTGATCAGATACAACGCTGTGATGTTGCGGAACTAGTAGGAGCGATCACTCGTCGGCTTTCAGTGCGGCGAGAACTGCACACCAGATGCCATATAGAATGATCGCGCATAGTGTCTAGAAAAAAGTGTATATACGTTGACTGTACACCCCGTATCGATTGAAATGCGGCAATTTAGGGCTGAGTAATTCTCGTACTTTTGTTTCTACCGTCTTCAGTTCGTGTGATATCGGTGTAATTTTGGCTCGAAGACTTGTGTCACAGACACATTTCCTGGCGGCCAGTTTCGTGGTGACACGACGTGATGATCTCGAGCAGTTGCGCGTACTAGCCATTATACTGAAGTTTTTGATGTCGCGTTTCAATCCCTGAGCGCTGTATCTCAGCGGGGCTCATGGTCGGGAGACATTAAAGAGTCTTGCGGCCTGAACGTTGTCTCACAATATTTATTTATTTATTTATTTATTTAAAAGGTCCTTAAAGGCCTAGTAAGAGGCACTGGGCAAGGGGGGGGGGGGCATCACAATAATAAATGATCATGCATAATGAATACGTAATATCATACAGGATGAAATGGTTGAATGCATACATATAACTTCATAAACACATTAGAATATTACCCAACACTAATTGTAGAGGCAACATGATTACTGGTGCAAGAACAAAGCAAGTAGTTTAGTGTACTAGACAAAAAATACAATCAGGGAAAGTGAATCTCTTATGTATTTTACTTTGCACTGCCCACACGTGTACAATATGCATCTTTCAATTTTTCTTCTCTAAGTCTATGTTCGTACACACACACACACACACACACACACACACACACACACACACACACACACACACACACACACACACACACACACACACATATATATATATATATATATATATATATATATATATATATATATATATATATATGCGTGTGTGTGTGCGCGTGTGTGAAAAGAGAGAGAGCTCCGAGATTCGTGGAACCGCATCTTTTGTCCTTTCGGTATGCATGGTCCGCGTGAATGTACGTATATATCTACATAGTTACGATTATGTGTAAGCTCCATTCATCATAGGCGACGAGTGAAGGCACTAATTTGAATATGTAAATTGCTAATGAGGCGCGGCCCTGCTTGATAAGTGGTTATATCGCATCCACGCACACACTACAGCTCCCTTCCTGATTTTGCGCGGGTGTGAAGAGAATGAAGCGTTGGTCCCGAAGACGCGCTCGAAGTACGATACATATCTCTGTATAGTTCGCCTTGCTGGCGCGTTCCACGGAGCTCAATCACCGTTGGCCTCTTACTCAACACGTAGGCGCTGACATTATGTGACGACCTTTTGCGAATACTTGTGTGTATAGAGCGGCTTGTATGATGTCGAAAGCCGCGTGCTTCGTGGTCGCCGCAGAATTGTGCGAGCTTCTTGTTTTTTTCAGCACGCAACGAGGCATTTTCGCAAGCAGTGTCTTCTTTTTCAGTTGGGGTGAGACTTCCTTTGGTCAAAAAATTCGGTTTTGAGATTTTACAATCACCTGGCGCCGGCGTGTGTAAGGAAAGAAAGGTGTTCGTAAATGAGGCCCTCGAAGGCGCGCTGGTTCTTTGCCTATTTGTACGCGCCGTTTTTCAATAACTGATGCTATCTCGATCGTGAGATTGTCGGCGATCAGCTGTTTCTGATGTGGTAATCCGATCTTTTATCGAGGTCGCTTGTCATTTCGTGTTGCCGCACTTAATTTCTGCTTTTCATCGTTGCGTTTCATTGCTTCACGTATGACCGTCGTTGTTGCTGTAGTGACCGAAGTGCTTCGCTGCTAAACACGTGGGTGAAGGTCCAGTTAATGACGTGGTGGAAGGAAAAAGTTGGGAGGGAGAATTAGGCAATGAGAAAGAAATAAATCTTTTTAAAATCTCCCTCACCCGCGTTCTGAGACTGGGTACCTATGTCCGATTTCTCACAAAGAATGTGCATCCATTCAGAAAGCGGCGCTGTCTAACAGCGCGTCTCGCTAATTAATTAATCGACTAAATTGTGGCTTGTTACGTGGTATAACGACGATATGAATACGAGTCACACCGTATGGCGGACTCATGATTAATTATGACCACCTGGGGTTCCTTAACATGCGCCTAAATCAAATCATACGGGTGTTCTCGAAATCCGGCCACCGTGGCCAGGAGTCGAACCCGAGGCCTCGATGTTGGCAGCGCAACACGATGGCCGCTAAGCTATACCACAGCTTGTATTTATATACTTAATTCACGTGACTTCAACAAATTTGTTTCTAATACAATAATAATTTGTGCGGCTTTACGTGCCAATACCGCGATATATGAGGTACACCGTATAGAGGAGGGCTGCGGGAATGTCGACCGTCTGGTGTTCTTCAACGTGCACTGACATCGCACAGTACACGGGCCTCAAACATTTCGCCTCCATCGAAATGCGACCGCCGAGGCTGGGATCGAACCCACGGCCTTCGAGTCAGCAGCCGAGCACCGTAACAACAGTACAACCGCCGCGGACTCAACTTGTTTCTATAATGTTGAGTAAAGTGCTTGGTAATGTTGGCTAGCGCGATATAATGTTGACTGAATCATTCCTAAAGTTGACTAATGTTGTCAACACTATAGCTGTGCAGGAATGATTGGGAAACATAGAACGAGTTTATCTATATTCAGGGGCCATGGGGGGTATGTTGTCTGACTTTACATACCTCCTTACATCTTATACTGTTGAAGTTCTCACCAGTTCTTCGTTTAGCCCTGTTAATACCTCGACTATATAGTTGTCACATTAGTTAACACGCGCAGTCATACCACTGACTTTGAACGCGAATACTTAGGGCCGATTGTCAAGCGCGGAATCGCCATACGTCAGAGGTATGCTAAATATATTCCTTTCCTTTTAACTGCTAAACGTTTCGACGAAAAGTGTTTCAGCCTCGTCGCATTCGCACACCCCTTAGCAACGCCATATGTTGAGCGAACGCAATGTGCTGAGGGCCAACAATGCGCTCTGCACAGAAAACCGAGGGACAAAAAAGGATATTTGCTCGTTGTGAAATACTTGTACAGACACGTGTACAGACACGGAGAGCGTGCTATAGATAGGGGTATTCATAAGTACATTCCTGCAACAGAGTCAGTTTCAAATCTTTTGGGGGGGGGGGGGGCAAGGGCGCCCCCCTCGCCCGGACTTGTACATGGAAAAGCGAAGCCCCCACCCCGAATTTCCTTCCCATGTGCCTAATACCTTAGCAGCCCTAGTCGAGGAAGCCATAGCTAAATTTCTTTGTATATTTAATACATGTTGCGGACACGAAGTCCGTCAGGTTGGATAAAATACAACATTAGGCAAAAACAGCAACAACAGAATGATTTAAGTTAGACATTATTAACAACAAAATACAACTTTAAACAATGTAAGTGCGAACGTAAAACAACACAACGTTTACAAAGGCAGGATATTGCAGTCGTTTGTCGTAGATGCATATAATGCGTTGCTGGAATGAGCGTAAATTTCACTTCATAATTTTTGACCACGACAACGGAATTACTTTCTGTGCCATTCTCGATGCAGAATTACCCGCATACATCAACGAAACCACTCCGGACACATGTTCTTTTTTTCTTTTGCGCTTGATCGGCTGGAGCACTTCCATTCCAGATGTGGAAGCCGGTGCTGCAAAAAGTTTGTCACCCTCCTAACCCAGTGTCCCGGCTTAGCAGACTCATATGCGCAAACAAGGTCGCAGCTCGTGCACGGGATGTGTCTCCCCCTCTTTCACATACTCTGTCGTTTCTCTTTGACTTGTGTTCATTCCACGGCACTGATAGCGCAAGCACACGCGCTCGCATACAGCGGGAGCAGCGCGGTTGAGTGAACCGTTTCGCTTGCAAAGCGGATGCAGCGTTAATAGCATAACCTGTGGCTCTAACATGCAGACTACAGGGGGGCTGGAAGGTGCTTCGGACGCCCACTGTACGCACACGAACACAGCTGCTGCCGCTCCTACTGCTGCTGCTGCTGCTGAGCGAACGTACAGGGTGAATGCATTCATTGCTCGTGCGTGTGGCTCCACACGCGCATATATGCAAGGCAGGCAACGCACTAGACGGCCGGCCAGACGGAACTTTATTACTTTCGGCGTCGGATGGCAGCTGCGCAGTGTTACCCTCCGACTGATAGGAGCATCGTAAGCTAAAGGAAAAGTGGGTAAATTGATAAGAGAAACAGAAGGTTTAGTTGTACAATTCGAGGTACAGGTCGCTCGTGCAAAGTAACAACAATAAAACAAGAGACAGCCAAAGACACAGAGGAAGTTAGGAGACATTGGACATCTAGTGGTATAGCAGGCAGGCACTACGTGATAAAGGCTTTATGAGACCACCCGTGTGCTCTACAGTTTGTACGTGGTATACAGGTGGTTGAGTATGAATGTCATGGTATGGGTGGTTAGGACAACGATGCATG
Organism: Rhipicephalus sanguineus; assembly: GCF_013339695.2. Taxonomy (NCBI): domain Eukaryota; kingdom Metazoa; phylum Arthropoda; class Arachnida; order Ixodida; family Ixodidae; genus Rhipicephalus; species Rhipicephalus sanguineus. Next base: position 116,391,142 of record NC_051181.1, read on the forward strand.
CTCGCACTACATTTACTCTAAAACACGGGCCGATTCTTTGTGGGAGCGATTTGAAAACGTTTCACTGGGTGGGCACTTTAGTTCAGTTGGAGTTACAAAACGTTAAGTTTTGAGCTTTAAAGTTTGGCCCCATCGAAGTGCCTATGATAAGCGGGACAGGTCGCCTGTAATTCATCTTGGCACGCAGTTCGAACAAAATCATTTATTATGTTGCTGGTGCATCTTTATCCTTTTCTTTTTCATGCAAATTTGCTGCCCGTATGCATATGAGTGTCCATTACATTTGCAACCCATCTCTCGCAGAATAGCTAAGCAACGAGAGAGAAATGTTTTAATTAAAAAATCTGGAGATGTTAGCAAGGCTATTCGCCTGACATGCTACTCCAGGTGCTGGGTGCTGACACACACACACACACACACACACACACACACACACACACACACACACACACACACACACACACACACACACACACACACACACACACACACACACACACACACACACACACACACACACACACACACACACACACACACACACACACACACACACACACACACGCACGCACGCACGCACACACGCAAGCACGCACGCACGCACGTAGACCACACTGTTCACAAAGTTTTGTTCAGGCTCGTGGCCCGCACTCGTGGCCCGCAAGAAAGTCAGCAGCGCTTTCGTGGCGCGTAACGCACAAATGCATTTCACGGGGTGAACAGCGTTCGAGTGTATGCGCCGTGCATGGTTGAGTGCGAGCCCAGTTACTTACTTATTGTTGGTGACAGATGGAACGACACAATTGCAGAGCATAATGCGACACAAAGCTGTGTTTCATGTCTAGTGGTAGTTATATACCGATACGGGAGTTAAACTTGTGTACCTTTATCGGAGACAGTATACAAAAGTTAACATGACATATATTTCAAGAATCAGCTAGTGACGACCGCGCTGCCATCGACATAGTTCTTCGGATGGCATAGACAATAGTTTTTACGTTCAGCACATGCTGCGCTGACCTTCAAAAAAAAAATACGTTCTTATAAATGTGTGCATAGCCAGCTCAAGTGCATCGAAAATAACACAGCGAGGTCGGAAGAAATGTCGATGAATCTTACACTTTCAGGGTTATCGGAAGCGCGTGTTTCTTCGACGTTGCCCAACAGGCGTTCTAACAGCGTTGTGTAAAGGGGCGTGGAGGGAAATCAATGGCACGCAGGTTGCAACAACAAAGATTTATTTAGTAGCACAACAAAATGGGAAGGCTATAAGCGCGGCTAAACACTCGTTGACATTGCGACACAAGTGAGCGTGTCCACTCGTCACGAAAGCATTCATATTCATGAGGCATCACTGACTCAATGCGTGGCGTGGTGAAGTACTGAAGCACTTCAAGTTGTACGGTCCTTCGCGTGTGACCACTTGCTATTCCCTTGGCTAAGTTAATAGCCAACGGACGCGTGAAAAAAAAAAAGAAAGAAGTAAGAGAAAAAGAGAGAGCACTATTTACTCTTGCAAATGCGTGAAACGATTCATCACAGGACGAAGCATGAGTGATATTTCTTTCCTTGTCTCATTAATGCTAACATAGTTACATTATATACGCATTCAATACGGCCATAATAGTTCTGAATGTCTTGTTTTGTTACAGCGACTTCGACTGAATACTTAAAAGCAAAAGCTGCTCAGCTGTAAGGCTTTGCGGAAAAAAAGACAGATCAGAAGCAAGCAGTGTTGTCGCAGACAGCACAGAATGCACAATGGAGCGATGCATCATTGCACAAGAACAAAAAAAAAAAAGCGTAACCCGACATTTCCTTTATGATTTTCCTTACTGACGTCACATACGCAGTTTCACAACTGAATTCGCTCGTGTCAAGCAAGGTCCTCGACAAGGGTATTTCGGGATCTGGAGGCCCTGAATTCCGTTGGGCAGACCGCAATACTGTTAGCTATAACGCATCTTCGCTATGGGCTTATGGACTGCGTCCGCCGCGTGATCTGCTGAAAATGCGGCGATTTCGACTATTCCGCTGTACTGTGTTATGTCGGGTGGTTCTTCGTGCGCGGAATACTTACTTTTATAAAGAAACTGTCGTTTCTAGGCATTACATAAGCTGTGCGTGGCTATGTGGGCTTTGACTAAAGGAATAATTACAACAATAGTACGGCTTATGAAACAGGATTACCACACTTACTTTGTAAATACTGATTTACGGGAGCACGCTGTAGTTCCAAAGTCAAAGGGCAGAAGTTGTGAACAAATGTCTGTATAGCAGAACTTCTCAGACCTCCGCAAGCTTCGAAATGTTCGTCCCTAGATTATGCTAAAAAAAATACCTGGACTTTTAAGATTATCCTGAACTGTTAGTGGAATGTTCTTGAAAAACTCTTCAAGGGAACGTCCGCATACTTCGTCGTACATTTTAGGGTCGCAAATATCGAAAGTGGCGCTAGTGTTAGCATTTATTCTAAGCAGGTGCGACTATAATCCACTGCTTCAATTTCACAGTTATGGTGACGTCATCGAGTTATTAAATTTAACCTAGTTTTCTGTTTTTAGGAAAACCATAGCTGTTCATTTCATTGTTGCTGATGTGAGCATAGCCATGTAGCTTTTCAGAAAGAGACGCTGGTACCTGTATGCAGTGTTATTTTTAAAACTGTTTCGCGTCTGACATTCAGTTAATACATCCAAGCATTTTTCCTGTTTATGATTCAATTTAATTGAATTCCGTTGTGCGAGGCGCGGTTGTTTACCTACAATGGCCATTCGAAGGCAATTTTTTCTTATGTTTAATATCGTTCGAGAAGTTAATGACGCTACAGGGCTTTACTGGTGAAATACTCTTTAATCTCGGCGTTCGACGCCGTTCTTTTTTTTTCTTTTTTAATTTTCATTGTGAGACAATAGACGTGGAAGTGACAGTGCCAAAGATTTCCTAACGCCCGCAGTATCATGGAAATGGGACAATCGATCAACGTTCGTTAAGCACACAATGTCATCAAGTCGCTGTATGCGATTGCAGGCGCGGTTTAGAGACGCGAGGTGACCTTCCTAGCACACCCTTAAAATGTCTGACCTTTCGATTTCCGAGAAAAACTCCCATTGCTACCGCCTCGTGGGATATGACAGTAGTTCCTGATGCCTCGGATGCTGCTAGTGCCTAAAAAGATTTAAAAAGAAAAGATAAAAACCGCTTTGCTTCGCTATAGGCCTCGTGATTTGCAGCTCGTGTTAATAATTGTGCTTGGGCACAAGTTTCTCAATGGTGCCCTTGGGAAACTATTTGAAGAGGAAAGGGTCGGCGTAACAAAGAAAGCAAAAGATGTCGTAAATCACATTTAGTGTTTCGCGGTGATTCCGACACTTGGAGAGTGAGTGCCACGCACGTTGACGCATTTTAGCTCGTGTTGCCCGAATGCGAAACTGAAGCAGACTGCTTTGCATGGGTGCGGATGTATTGATTGGGAAACGTGTACAGTTTGAGAACACGTGCTTCTCGAGGATCAGAATATAGCGCTGCGGTATCACGTTTGATATATTGTGAAGAAAAATAACCAATACGTGAATGCGTGTTAGGATACTTGTATGAAACGGTCAGACGGAATATAGAGATGCTCACAGTACAAAGCGTTAACATTCCTGATCTCCACCGGTTATTCATTTCTCTCTGTGCCAAAAAGAGCAACCACTGATGCAACCAAGATGAGAGACGCTACAGATACCGCACTTATGTGCAATAGTCATGATTTGCAAATGTGCCCACTCTATACATGAACACACGTCTAACGCCGTTTCGCACACAGGGTAAACGCAACTTTTCACGTGTCACATTAATGCACACATTTAGATGAAATCTGCAAGGAAATTTTTACAGCTACATGCAGTATCGTCCAAAACTGTTCACATATACCTCTAAGCATACAACTACAGAGTATCATCACCATGCATCCCACCTAAAGTATCTGAAAAAGAAGAAAATGAAATTAGTTGGATATGAGAGAGAAACAGAAATTATACACAGCGGCTGTACGAAGCAGAATTTTAAATTGAAGGCCCGTAATCTTTTACGAAATTCCGGAAAATGAGAAGGATCAATTTTTCTTAATTTTGTTGCACTTAAGAAAAGCTAAAATCTACGAAGTGTAGCAATTTAATTTTTAGTTAGCTGTTTCAATTCTTTGGAACGATTCTTCAAAGTTACATAATTTTATAAAGCTCAAGGATTACTTGTACCAAGGTAGCGTTCTCAGCCCATTTATGTTTAATTGTGTTATGGCTGAACTGTCACATATATTGCCCGCGACCTTGAATTATTCCCTTTATGCTGACGATTTGTGCATATGGGCAACGGACTCGAGTATTCAAGTTGTTCAGCATACGCTACAAGCAGGCCTAACAGCAATTAATGAGTTTTTGAAAAGCAGAGGAATGGTTCTCTCACATGACAAAACAGCTGTACTACCTTTTACGAGTAAGTTCCTCAAAAGATTTAAGCTCGAGATAGACTCCCAGCGTTTACAACTTGTGCGACAGCACAAGTTTTTGGGTGTTATTTTGGACAGGAGGCTGTCATGGGCTCCGCAAATAAAAGCATTAGAGGAGAAAGTCAATTCCTTAGTCAATGTTCTTCGTCGATTTGCCGGAGTGAGATGGGGCAGTTCCAGTTCTTTTTTAATGCGAATTCATTCAGCAGTGATTAGACAAAGAATTGCGTACTCTGCTCCAGTACTATACGGTGTATCTCGTAATTTGGAAGAAACTGTCCAGAGAATGATGGCCAGAAGCCTTCGCATATGTCTTGGCGTACCGCGCGCATCTTCTAGCGCCTTGATCATTGCGGAGTCCCGTCAACCAACTTTCCAAGCGCTTAGATTTACGGAAACCTGTAGGCACTACTTTCGATTGGCGTCACAACACGCTAATCATCCTCTTTGCCGAGCAGTTCAGGAAAGAACCGCTGCCCGTAACCATGCAGATATAATGCAATGTAAAAATTTACTACCTACTCATGAATACTGGTCGGCGTGCACAACTCACCCCCCGTGGCGACTTGCTAGTCCAGAAATTATCACATCGATTCCGGGGATAACTCGAAAGTGTGCCATGCCCGTTATTGCAATAAAACAATTTACTTTAGCCCATCTTTGCACGCGTTACGCTGATCGTATTAGCGTTTACACTGATGGGTCATGTCGAAAACAAAGTTCTACGTCAGCTTTCTATATACCTGAATACCAAGAGAGAAAAGCTTTTCGGCTCTGTCACTTTACGACGTCCACAACAGCAGAATATTCGCCATACTTTCTGCTTTACGCTACATATGCAGAAAAACAGGGCCACTTCGCTGGGTAATTTCAAGTGACTCGCAATCATCATTAGTGTGTATTAAAGACATTAACTTTGACAAAACATATAACAAATTAACATATGAAATTCGGAAGACATACGCCATAGCAAAAGAGTTATGTACATCATGATATCGTTTTCCAATGGATCCCAAGTCACTGTGAAATCACCGGAAATGTCACAGCTGATTGTTTAGCACATGCAGCGCACCAAGATGGCGATTTATCCCTATTACCTCTCGCGGCGAGTGATGCACGATTTTTCTTGAACAAACTCTGTGGTCGATTGTCCAAAGATACTTGGTTCGCGAATGGAGCTCAAAACTCTCAACTATATACAATCGATCCTGGAATGGAATTTCAAATTCCGATTAAAATTAGCCGTTCTGTAGAAACAGTAATTCACAGACTTCATCTAGGCACTGCCTACACTAAGAGCTTCCTATATAGGATAAGAAAAAATAACTGCGCTACATGTACATGTGAAGAGGTAGAAGAAGACATAGAACACCTCCTTCTACACTGCAAAAATTACGCTGTTCTCCGTAAAAAATTCTTACAAACACTAAACAGATTGAATAGACGGCCGCTATCATTAGCAAAAGTATTCGGTCCATGACCAACGGAAACTCTTCAAAACATTGTTGCACGCGCCCTATAGTACACTTTTTAGAAGAGTCGGGAATATCAAAAAGATATTGATTCACATTTGCAATTATTCTTCACATTGAGATACTTCTAGTCACATGTTTCGCGTTGCCTATTGTGATTCAAGACAGCTGTGTTTAAAATGTGTTTAAAGTGCGGCCAGTGCCCAGTGAATTTTATGTGATGTGATCGCACTATACAAAGGACTGTAAGATGAACTCTACGGCAAGGTGTAAACGATTCTTGCGTGTCTTGTGTGTGGACATTGTTGTCATCATGTGGACATTATGCATGACGTGGGAACATTCCTTTTAAATGGACATTGCCGTGAGTGAGTGTACTTTTATTTATAAGTTCGTGACGCTAATTAATAAGTAAGGGAAGAGGAGTAGCCGGAGCCATGTATAGGCACCAACCTCTCCTTAAACACATTTAATAAAAAAAAAAATTCTAATGTACAACGTGCACCAATTAATACATCTATACAGATAGGACGCAATTCATGTGTTATAAACAGCTCCAAATATTTAAAACAGATACTCTCAGTCTGGACAAAACATAAGGTATGGGTGATGCAGCTTTAAAAAAAAAAAGGTGAATGACACTGGCACTGTTTGACAGTGTATGTACAACCGTTCTTTGTCTTCAAGTTGGCGTATTAGTTTTGTACAGTCTTTAACTCATGAGTGGAACTTTTACCAAAACCTTGTAAACGCTCTAAAAATGTCACGAGGACCACAAATTACGTTTTCTCACATTTGGCCTCTTGAAATGCTCTAGCCGGTGTATCGTTTGCAGAACTGCGATAAAGGGTTTTGTTGCAGAGTTACATATTTAGGCTACAAACCTCACTGTCAGACTTCTTTGAGACTTGAAAAAAAATTCCGGCAATTTATATTTTTAAAAATTAGGTATCAGATCAAAAGCTTGATCCCGGGCTCGTACAGCTGCTAGAATACAATTATTCTAGCTGAAACATGAAGAATTTTATTCAAATCTGCCCAGCGGTTGTCTCGCGAAAGTGATTCTGGACTATATACCTATTCGAATGACGAGATCGGAATTGGCATCGAGCTAATGCTTCTTCTTAAGGAGTGTGATCTCCTGTTGATTAGTTATCTAATTACCATTTGATCCAGAGTCATAATTTCCGGGATGACAGGAATATCACATGTTATAGGTTTCAAAACAGGAGAAAGTGCCTCAGATCAGGCAGCGGTGGCGCGTCTGTTGCAACAGACGCGCCACCGCTGCCTGATCTGAGGCACTTTCTCCTGTTTTGAAACCTATAACGTGTATCCACTGTCGGCTCCCTTCTTGATCTAGGAATATCACATGTTACAGTTTCATTCACATTGCTATACCTGTCAAAGAACCAACGTGAACACACAACCTCCTGACACATTCTTGCGCGTAGCCCGGCAGAAAAGGGCGCACTCATTTTATGCTGCAGAAATTATAATGTGAAATCAGTAGCGTCAAACGTATATAAATTATATAACCTATACGGGTCGAACGTGTCACATGCTAAGGATACATCAGAGAGATGCATCATCTCATCTTCTATTTCAAGCCTTAGGTATTGGTCTGCCTTAGTCCTGTTAAATGCATGTTTTCACGTTCATTTAGAACAGCAGTGATGTACTGTGGCAGCAAACGGTACGAACGGCAGGGCGGCCAAACACATCGATTATGGCGGTCTTGAAAGCAGACCACGTGGGAAACTCGGTGGTGTGGTTGTTGTACCACAGGCCCGCCACACCCGCGAGGTAGAAAACCAGGTTGCTGAGTTTGCCTGCCTCGTCCCATTTGTTTGGTACGCTCACACGCTCGTACATCGCAAGCCAGTCCTCAACATCGGTCCCATCTGCGCCGGTGAAGACAGGAGGGTCGCGGATGCGGGGGACACCGGGGCATGCGGTCGTTGTGGAAGGAGACGTTTGCTGAGCAGCGTCTTGAGGCATGGTAGTTGGTAGGGTACGGGATCTCAGCTCCAGGGGCATCGAATAGGAGCACAGCACCTCCACCAATTTGTTGAGGCGTTTATTGGACGGTAGTCGGCGACGATATGCAATGGCGACAGTCAAGGCACAAAAACGGACTCAGAGCGCGAGCGCGAAGAGCCAAAGGCGACGAGCCACTAGAAGGCTATAGAGAGCGCAACCCATTACTCATTAAAGGCTTCGCTACACTGAGAACACGGACGAAAGCCAATGTACATAAATAAGACGATACTGCGCATGGCTTCGCTTTCTATGTGCCATTATCATCGTTGTTACCGTCTAATATAACTGATCATTTCACGTTAATGATTGATTGATCCATAGGAGCTCATAATTCACTAGAGTGATTTTGAGCTCATGAAGTCTATGTTGACTGCAATTACGTTATTGCTGAATTTAGCTCAAATATGAATGCTTAGGCGGGGGACCATGCATTCAGCCGCACACTCCATCTCTCTCTCACTCCCACACACTCTCACACACACGCCACTTCCATGGATCTTGAAATGAAACCAAAAGCGGGCAACACTTTTCATTCACAAAGCGTCTGAGTGGTTTATTATTCCTGCATTAAACGACAAAAAAAACCCTTTGTTGAACTCGGCTTCAATGTTCAACCTGAAACAGTAACGCATACTACAGCCTTTGTCACTATGTGTGGCGGCGTGCTGGTTAGAGCCTTCGCCACGAACTTGACTGACATCTTAAATTGTCTCCTCAGAGCAGGCAACGTGATTATCGTTTGAAGTCTCTTAATGCTGTCAATACGAACGAGATAGTCGTGGCAAAGAGCATGACTGCAGAGGAACTTAGTACTGGAAAAGAGCGTTGGCTTGAGGATGTAGTGGTTTATCATGCAAATGACGTCTAATTCTGCAGCCCAATTGGGAGCACGGCGTAGCGTCACGGTAAGGCGAAATGAGAAATAAAGACGATGTTGGTAATCCATTTCAACGTTTACGGCCCACCAAAGGAAAAGGAGACGGAGGGGAGACGCGGCTACAGAGCTGTGTCCGCGTCTCCCCTGCGTGTCTTATTCCGTTGGTGTGCTTAAAAACGCCGAAACTGCAGAAGTTTATGTACTCAAGCTCTTCGTCCATACAAGGAAGATTACTCACATGGTGAAGTCCTCACGACGGAAACATAATTGCAACTTCCACATCCTTAACCTGCATCGACATTTCCGCAATCGTCTGCACCTTCTTTGCGAGTACGCCCGTTTTCACTATGGGCGGTAACAGCGCACACACTCACGGGACGTTTTCACGTTTTCACTACCAAAGAGCAGCCCTCTTCCTCAGCATCACTATAGGCCAGCCGGACACACATATGGGAAACAGTATTCTAAGGTACTGACTTACACAACACAATTCGCAATTAAGACGTTGCTTAGTTTTCTTAGAGAAACCGGAGTGAACGACACATAATGACTGCGTATTAATGTATCTAGTGTACTATGGCTGGATACAACTTTAAGACGCAGTGGCATTTACATCCAGAGGATTTATACAAGATTACACCAATGGGCGGGCACTCAGTACTGACGTCATGAGCGGGACGGCCGTTGACACCACAGTCGGAGGAGATGAGCGGAACTATTTCTTTAGTAGAGGAGGCAATCGGCTGCTGGACTTGGCCACTATAGATGGACATGGTCAGAGTCATGATGATTTTGTGGTGCCTTTACAAAGTATGGTGTATACTATACCATACTATACCATATAGTATGGTATAGTATGGTCAACTGCATAGTACCACAAGTATAGTGCCTCCACTCTTTCAGTACCACCATGCTATCCCCACTGTTAAACATTTGTCGGACTTTTCCACTTCATTATATCTGACCAGATAAATAGCATCGTTTAGCCGGAGTTCAATCTAAGATTCCTTCCGTTTAATGAAACTGTTAACATAGCTCCCATGGGCGGCGCACCAGAGGTCATATCATCGTTCCGTGTATCCGACATTTCTCTTTAATCGAGTTTCCTTTATCTGGAGTGTCCACTGTACGCTCTTTAACACTCAGCTGCGAGCATTGCGCTACAAAAACGGCGAAGAATACTCCCGCGGTGGCGACGGGGTCGATACAATGAGTTCTAATACAAATGGCCAAACAGCATATGCATGTGCACGAGCTTAAAACGGCAAATGCACAATACACGCGCAAAGGTACCGTACATGCCCAGAATATGCACGAGGCGAGCACAAAGAAACGTCGCGCCTCTCGCTTTTTTATTCTTGTTTACGGTCGCTTCCTCAACAATGTACATTTCTTGCAAGCGGAGAATGTTGCAACAGCGCCGTTATTCACGACACGACGGCACTCGAGGAACAAGGCATGGGAAGCCGCGTTCCGTGTAACAAGTGACAGCGGGCCCGCTTTTGTTATGCGCTGTATACAACAAAGATCGCGCTTTCGCCGAACGCTTCCTAGCACGTATCAAAGGGCAAGAGGTGAGTTGCACAAGTATTTAGGGATCTGGACAGAATTTTCTCGGAACAAAGCTTAGAAATTGTGCCAAAATTAGAGACCAATGCAAGGGCATTGCGACGTGCTATTTCAATAAACGCGGACGCAGCTAAGTGATGATGCAAACAAAGATGCGAGGTGGTCCTGCTTACAAGACTTAAAAGAAGAGAGAGAGAGAAAGAAAGATATGGCTGGTATAGCATCTGCATGTTTTGGTATATGTACACGTAGACTAACCGAATGCAGCAGCATTTGACAATGTATATACATCGAAAGCTCCAAACCTCCCATCCTCCGTTTTATCTCATTCAATAACACGGCGTCGAGGAAGTGTCACGATACCACGGCGGACGGCAAGAAGATGGTTTCCTAAGCTGGACACCTGAAAAATTAAAATCGAGAGTCAATAAAACTAAATTAATTAAATGTTGGTGCTCTTACATACCGAAACCGCGCTGTGATTAATGATAAATATTCGGGTTTTACGTGCCAAAACCCGGTATGATTGCGAAGCACGTTACTCCATTGTGAAGGTAGACAGAGAGCTTGGACATGACGTAACAGCACTGAAGGCGAGCGTGCGTAAAAATGAAGTCAAGGCAGCGTTCGATCCGCGCCGAGTTATGTCTTTATTAACTGAGCGACTGTCCCTGCCAGCCAAATGCTTTCTTTCTTCATTCTTTCGGGAAAAGGTCATGAGCGTTTTATTGTCTTTTGCGGGGCAGTTTATATCTATCTATCTATCTATCTATCTATCTATCTATCTATCTATCTATCTATCTATCTATCTATCTATCTATCTATCTATCTATCTATCTATCTATCTATCTATCTATCTATCTATCTATCTATCTATCTATCTATCTATCTATCTATCTATCTATCTATCTATCTATCTATCACGTCAACGCACACCAGTGCTACAGAATAATAATAATAATAATAATAATAATAATAATAATAATAATAATAATAATATAATAATAATAATAATAATAATAATAATAATAATAATGTAGCGTTCCTTTAAGGTAATTTACTCATACATTGAGCTGGATAGAGACGGATGTCTTCCGCCATTTATTATCCCTGTTCTCAAAACAAGCATCTTCTTCTTCTTCCCCTCGATGCCTCCGCGATGATGCTTCAGGCACAGACCGCTTCACTCTCCCGGACTTCGTTGTTCACACCTCCTGGTGTAATATTTAAAAATATTGCTGATGGAGGCGCATTCTGTGTGCCCAGAGACTCCCAGGTACCAGATGGTCTTCAAGATACCCCGTTGCGAAGCCGTCTTGATGACTTGAAAGGGCCCACAAAACTTCTCATTGGAACTCCTTATTCCTTTCCGCACCAGGACGAAGTCTCCAGGTTGTATGTCTGGTATGTCACTGCTCCGTCTGCTGTCGAAGTTTTTCTTCATTTTCTTTTTGTACGCCTGTTGCTGTTTCTCCGTTTTCTTTTTCTCAAAAAGCACCAGGTTTTTAAGAAGGCCCAGTTCGCGGTCAGCTGGAAGCACCGGTACAGTCCCTGAAGCAGCAAAAAGAGGACTGCATCCAAGACCACTAGTGCAAGAACGGTTGTGATGTCTCACAGCGGCTTCGAGGCAGCATTTCCAACCACCAGGAAAATTCGGATACATCTTCATATACTGCTTGACGTCTCGTATTGCACGCTCAGCGAGGCCATTAGCAGCTGGGTGGTATGGTGCGCAAAACTTGATTGTCACTCCGTGGTCGTTCGCCCATTTTGAAAGCTTTGTGCTACGGAAAGCCGGACCATTGTCGCAAACTAATGTCTTCGTATTCCGAAAACATTCTGCCTTCAGTAGAGCCATGATGCTGTTGGCGTCTTCCTTTCCTGCCCTGGCCGTAACCATTCTCGTGCACTCATCGATAGCGAGCAGGAAAGCTTGTGTCTTCCTGACCCCTTCCCCTTTCTTTTTGAGCTCCGCGAAGTCCAAGTGAACAACGTCGAATGGGACACTGGAGTAATCTGTTGTTATCATAACGTCCGTGGGCTGCTTGTATTTGACTTTGTTCGTTTGGCACTCGTGGCATGTACGGATATAGGTCCTGATGTCATTTTTCATACCTGGCCACTTAAATCTTTTCAGTAGTTTGCCGTACGTGCGCCAAAAACCGTCATGTCCGCCTGATTCGGGGGTGTCGTGGTAAAGATGCAAAATCTTGGTAATCATTGTTGGTGGCACATGATATTTTCCATTAATGAATTTCATTTCTTCGGTACCTTCCCAGAGCTTTGTGTGATTAATTTGTAGAGGATTGTCAAGTGCGGTTGGTATCAGAAGCCTGGAAAGTGCATCCGCATCAGTGAGTAGAGGACCTGGACGATGTGACACGATGAAGTCAAACTGTTGCAGATAATTTACCCACCTAGCGATGCGGCCTTTTGGTTGTGTCATACCGAGTAGGTGAGTCAATGCTTGGTGGTCTGTAAAGAGGGTAAATTTTGCACCCTCTAGGTACGTTCGAAAATACTGTACAGCTTTCAGTACGGCCAGCGCTTCCTTTTCTGTGGTCGAGTAGTTCACTTCAGCCGGCTTCATTGTATAGCTGTAATATCCTACTACATAATGTTTTTGGTTCTTCAAGTTTGGTAGCTTCTGGTAGAGGACTGCTCCAGTCGCATAATGTGATGCATCTGTATTCAGCACAAACGGTAAGGAGAAGTCTGGTATCCGTAGGATAGGGTCCGACGATATTATCTTCACAAGGTCAGAGTAAGCCCTTTCACAGTCACCATCCCATTGGAACGGTATACCTTTCTGGGTCAAGCGTGTGAGACATCTCGTTTTAATAGCATAGTCTTTAATGAAGGACCGAAAGTGTCCGGCCAGACCCAGAAAAACACGCAATGAATGTATGTCATAGGGCTTTACCAATTTTGAGATTCTCTCAACAGATTCCTGTTTTGTGCTTTTCGTAGACCCGTCGAAGACTCTTCCGAGGAACACTACCTTTTCTTGGAAGAAGGCACTTTTCTTAAAGTTCACTTTAAGACTTGCAACACTCAGAGCTTGCAAAATTAAGGACAGGTGTTCCCGATGCTCTTCTTTGGTCTTCGAATAAACAATTATGTCGTCGATGTAAACATTGCAGAACATGCCCAAATACGGCTTCAGGATTTCGTTCATGATCTTTTGAAACCAGGCTGGGGAATTCTTCCACCCGAACGGCAGCCGGTTGTATTCATATAAGTCAAACTGTGTAATAAACGCGGTGTACTTCTTTGTGTCTTCCTTCAATGGAATCTGCCAGAAGCCTTTGCAAAGGTCTAATCGTGAAAAGCAACGGCAACCACCGGTCTCGTCAATGATATCATCAATCCTAGGCATTGGGTATGGTATCAACTCAGTTTGCTGGTTGAGAGCCCTGTAATCTGTGCACAGACGAAAACTACCGTCTTCTTTCGGAGCAATAGTTATTGGCGATGCAAATGGCGACACCGAAGGTCTTATAATGCCAGCATCAAGCATCGCTTGTAGCTCTGATTTCAGCCATACCTTTTTTTCTCGGGACATATTATAAGGACTTCGTCGAACAATTGCTTTGTCCGCGAGGTCGAAAGGAACCTCATGAAATCGTATTGCTGGAGGGTAGTTTCCTATGCAGGAGAGCTCTGGGTACTTTGTTTGTATGTCTTCCTCGCAGTAAATTTGTCTTAAGCGTCGAGGCGTCTCTATCTCATCCTTTGTTCCTAGGTGGTCTTCAATTAGAACCTTGTCGTCCCAATAAATGTTCATCTTTAACTTCTTTATGTCAGGGCGAGATAGTAGGAACTCGTAAGTGACATCTGCCAGCACCAACGCATCGGTTGTAATTCTGTGGCCTTGAAATTCGAGAACTACAGATGCCCACTCATTACGAGAACTCACAGCCCCATCATATCCCTGAACGCGCAGAGTCCTTCCAGCATGCAGGCTGCTGACGTCCACGAGCCTCTTGTTTATTATCGACACAGATGCTCCACTGTCGACGAGGGCTTTCATTTCCACGTCATTGACTTTAACAGGAACGTGGAGCAAGCAAGTGGACACGACGTAGACTGTATCGTACAAGCCTGTCATTTGGGGCTCTTCATAGGCCTCTTGTTTTCTCGGCGGCGACGGTTGAGGTACTGACAGTGTGCCACTATGACCCTTGCTATGGTGGTATGAGCTTTCCTTTAGACAAGGTGACAAGCTAGACACATGAACTGACTGCTCATGTGCGTTCAGTTCATGTGGTGCGTTCAATTCAGCTGAATTAGAAACCTGTTCTGTTTTACAGGGCGGTAGTTCTTGCGGCAATTCAGCTGTTGGCGACACGAATTCCAGGCACTGTAGGAGATCTTCAAATGTCCTCGGGTCTCTTATTTGAACTTGGCTGCGGACATCGACGCATAGCCCTTGCATAGTTAAAGCTACCGCTACCCGTGGTGCGAGCTTAGGCTCCGCTTCGTACAACAAGCGCCGTTTCTCAAGAACATATCCTAGCAACGAACCACACCGGTAGGTGAAGCGCAGAGCCGCGTCCCAACATTCCACAGCGTTGCGATGGAAAATTGACAAAAATATCATTTTCCAGTTTTCCCAGCATGCTGGTGGTTCAAGCAGAAGTTGCGTGTCATACCACTTTTTAGCTATACCACCAAGATAGCGGCGCATATTCTCAATCTTCTGGTCGTCAGAGACCCAGCCATTTTTTTCGCATGCATATTCGTAAAACGAAAGCCAGTAGTTGGGGCCTGCGGAGCTTTCCTCGAAAACATCTGGTTCCACTATGTTTCGTCGGTGGTCATTCAATCTCATTACGTTTGCGAGAAATTCAGTCTGCTGCGTCATCTGTCGTTGTTGTTGCTCGATGAGGTTCATAAAAAGCTCACCTCCGCCGATGCTTCCTTCTGAACGGTGTGTCGGCGCGAAGGCTTCAAGACCCAGTCCTCGAGCTCGTCCAGCTGCAGGGCCAGCCTGGCGGATCCCGTCTGTAGAAGTTCTTCGCGGCTAATTGAAGCTCTTTGCAACACCGACTGAACGAGGGTATCGGTTGTCGCATCTCGGCCAATGTTCTTCACTGGCTCACCTTCCACTTGGTAGCTGGAGAAGGTTATCCCACTTGGTGACGTTCGATCGACGAAGAATGTCACCCACATGTTCGATTGACGGCTGCGCCAAAATGTAGCGTTCCTTTAAGGTAATTTACTCATACATTGAGCTGGATAGAGACGGATGTCTTCCGCCATTTATGATGATGATGATGATGATGCTCCTTGGATGATGGCACCTACCCACTCAGGGGGATCGGCCAAGAGTCGGGCGGATCATAAAGTCTGAAAATTTTAAGAGCTAAAAGACGTTACTGTATCAATTAGAATGAAGCGTCTTTTTCTTTTTTAATGATTTTTAGTTTTTGATTAGACCGTGTTGCATAACCTCCCAAATGGCCAAATTGTTTATGTCATTATGAAAATTTTAAAAATTATTAGCGGTTGATGTGTCGAATAAGACGATTTGATTCGCATATGAATTTCTCAATAGCACTGCATATATTCCCGTCCGAGTGCCCCAGCACAGAAGCCCCAAATGATAACAGTATAGTTGAAGTAACTGGCAGATCAAGGTGCCGCATTACAATTTCAATTGTTCGTTTTCTGAGAGAGGAAAAACGTCGGCATTCCAGCAAGAAATGTTCGATTGTTTCTGCCTCATTGCAAAAGGAGCATGTAGGAGAGATCGCCAGACCAGCTCTGTGCATGTATAAATTAAGAGTTGGGATCCTACAGCGCAATCTTGTCATTGCTACTTCTATCTGCCTTGTTTTGCACCATTTTCTGCTCCAAGGGTACTGAAGGTGTTGAAAATCTGGTGATGAAGCGAGACTAGGTGTAAGCAATGATAAAGCGTACTTTCTAAATCTGGCCGCAGCGACGAACGCCGTAACTGGAAGTAGATCAAGGACTGGGCCTGCAAGGGAAGCCTTTGCCAAAGTGTCCGCAACTTCATTCAATACTATTCCTTTATGCCCCGGAACCCAAACTAACCGCAGGTTTCGCAAATGCTGTGGACCCAGTGCGCGCAATAATCTCAGAGTATGTGATTCAGCTGGTGTTGTTAAAGCAGAACACAATGATAATGAATCGGTTACTATAGCCACTGAAGTTATGGAGACGGGAAGTTTACGCAGGGCCAAAATGACAGCTAAGAATTCAGCCCTGTTCTCAAAACAAGCATCTTCTTCTTCTTCCCCTCGATGCCTCCGCGATGATGCTTCAGGCACAGACCGCTTCAAATAATAATAATAATAATGTAGAGAAGCCTTGGGACATGGTAATGGGTTACCCTCTCCAGCGCCTTCTAGTGGGTCGCCCTCTTTGGTTGCTTGAAAAAGAACGCCGCTCGCGCAGAGAGTTCGTGCCTTGCCGTGACTGTCGCCATTACTCATTGTCGTTGAGTACTGTCTATTAAACACCTTAACAATTTGGTGGAGAGTGCTCTGCTCCCATTCAATGCCCCTGGAGCTCCGATCCCGTACCCTGCCATCTACCATGCCTCAAGACGCCGCCCAGCAAACGCCTCCTCTCGCAACAAGCACATGTCCCGGTGTCCCCCGTATACGCGATCCACCTATCTTCACTGGCTCGGATAGCACCGACGTGGAGGACTGGCTCGCAATTTACGAGCGCGTCAGCATCCCCAACAAATGGGACGAAGAAGGCAAGTTAAGCAACTTGGTATTCTACCTCGCGGGCGTAGCAAGCTTGTGGTACAACAACCACGCGTCCGATTTTGCGACTTGGTCCGATTTCAAGACCGCCGTCATCAGCGTTTTTGGCCGCCCAGCAGTTCGTAAGCTGCAAGCCGAACAGCGCTTACGTGAAAGATCTCAGCAGGCCGGTGAATCTTTCACAAGTTATATCGAAGACGTCCTCGACTTGTGTAAGAAGGCCAACGGAACCATGTCCGAGTCTGACAAGATCAGGAACGTAATGAAAGGCATTGACGACGATGCCTTCACCATGCTCCTCGCCAAAAACCCTAGCACAGTGGCCGAGGTCATAACGCTGTGCCAGAGCTACGAGGAGCTCCGCCGGCAGCGTTCGATGACCCGTCGCTCCCCATCACGCGACGCAGAGCTTGCTGGCTTGGCGGCAATATCTGACCAGGCCGCGTTGCTGGCAGAAGTCAAGTCATTCGTGCGCGAGGAAGTTGCACGCCAGGTCTCCCTCCTCGCCTTTGCCCACCCGCCGCACGTTCAACAGTCGTCGACCACCCTTCTTCCTCCTCTCCGCCGAGCGATTGAGCAGGAAATTGCGGAGGTCATGCCTGAGTACCACCCGCAACCTCCGGCTCCTGCGCCCCAGAGTTACCCTCCAGTTGTTGCCAGGACGCCCCAAGTAATTCCTGCGGCTGCCCCAATGAGTTACGCCGAAGCCGCCGCTAGACCTCCGTTCTTTGAGGCGAGTGTGCCGGCTACATATGCTGACGCCATCCCTCGGCCCCGACTGCAGCCCACCATGCAGTCATTTCAGCAGCCGACCCGTCAATCACGTACTGCGACATGGGCGGGACCTACCCCGGCGAACCGATGGCGCACCCCCGACAACCGGCCCATCTGCTTTGCTTGCGGTTACGCCGGTCACATGGCACGTTATTGTCAACGCGTGCAGCCGCCTCGAGTCGCGTCACCTGTCACCAGCGAGTCAAGCCGTGCATTCTACGACCCACCTCCACCTATGTCTCCGACGTCACGCCCACCTCCAGCTACTCGCCGCTCCCCGTCTCCACGACGTCGATCACTGTCACCCATGCGGCCACGTTCGGTCGCACGACAGCAGGAAAACTAGTCGTCGCAGTCCAGGAGGCAAGGGCTGCGGCTCTATCGAACTGTGAAAGCCCTCAGCGAAGTCCATCGAATGTAATCGACGTGCTTGTGGACGGTGTTCGCGCATCGGCCCTTATCGATACTGGAGCCGCTGTATCCGTTATGGACGCAAAACTTTGCCGCTTACTTCGAAAAGTGATGACGCCACTTTCTGGGATGTCCCTCCGTACCGCGAGCTCCCAGAGTATTCATCCCACAGCAGTATGCACTGCTCGCGTCGTCATTCAGGACGTTCTGTACGACGTCGAGTTCATCATAATTGCGGCATGTTCTCACGATGTCATCTTGGGATGGGATTTCCTCTCCCGCCACGATGCCGTAATTCGTTGCGCACCAGCCGAAGTCGAACTCTCACCGTTCTCACATTTGACGCCGACAGACAGCCCATCGGCAGTGAGCAAGATCCTCGTCACAGACGATACGAAAGTGCCTCCAAACTCGTCAACGGCTGTGTCGGTCTACTGCGCCGGTCTCTCCGACACCATTGCACTCCTTTCGCCATCTGCCCGCGTCTGCACTAGGAAAGGGTTGCTGGTACCTTTTGCGACCGTGCGAGTCACTCAAGGCAGCACCACTATTTTTGTTACCAACCCATCCCCGTGCATTGTTACGTTGGTTCGAGGGGAATGTCTCGGCAAAGTGGAACCCGTTGAAGACGCACAAGTTCTGGACGCACCCGATGACTCGCACTGTACCAGTTCCCGCACCATCAGTGCTGTTTCCACGTCTGATTTGTCACCTATTGATGTATTTGGTCCCTCCATTGCTGACAACCTTACGTCGGTCCAGCGTTCGCAGCTTCTGTGCTTGTTGGATGAATTTCGTCATTCTTTCGATGTCGGGCAAACATCCCTCGGCCGCACGTCCGCTGTTACGCATCGCATCGACACTGGCGCCCAACCACCACTGCGGCAACGTCCATATCGCGTGTCTCCCACAGAACGCCGGGTAATTAACGAGCAAGTGGACGATATGCTTCGACGCGATGTAATTCGGCCCTCCGACAGCCCATGGGCGTCTCCTGTTGTTCTCGTTGCGAAGAAGGACGGTTCTGTGCGGTTCTGTGTCGACTACCGACGGCTCAACAAGATCACCCGCAAGGATGTTTATCCACTGCCGCGAATCGACGACGCGATTGACAGCCTCCAAGGAGCAGAATTCTTTTCGTCTCTCGATTTGCGCTCGGGGTACTGGCAAGTACCCATGGCTGATGACGCTCGACCAAAGACAGCCTTTGTCACGCCCGACGGCTTGTACGAGTTCAACGTCATGCCGTTCGGTCTGTGTAATGCGCCCGCCACCTTCGAGCGCATGATGGACACCGTTCTGCGTAACTTGAAATGGCACACGTGCCTGTGTTACCTGGACGACGTCGTCGTCTTCGCTCCGGACTTCTCCACGCATCTCCAACGTCTGCGGCATGTTTTGACACGTTTGAGCAACGCCGGCCTCCAACTGAATCTGAAGAAGTGCCGATTTGCCGCACGACAGCTGACAATCCTCGGCTACGTCGTGTCCAAAGACGGAATCCTTCCCGATCCGGCCAAGCTTCGGGCCGTGGCCGAATTTCCCAAACCTACATCCGTCAAAGAACTGCGCAGTTTCGTCGGACTGTGTTCAAACTTTCGACGCTTCATACGAAACTTTGCCACCATCATATCGCCGCTGACGAAGCTCCTTGGAAGTAACGGACCCCTAAATTCGTGGTCGTCCGAGTGTGACGACGCATTCGCAAAACTCCGTCGCTTGTTGACCTCTCCTCCCATACTACGCCACTACGACCCTACGGCCCCAACGGAGGTACACACGGACGCCAGCGGTGTAGGCCTCGGCGCTGTCCTTGCGCAACGCAAACCAGGGTTCCCCGAATATGTCGTGGCATACGCAAGCCGTACGCTTACCAGAGCCGAGACCAATTACTCAGTCACGGAAAAAGAGTGCCTGGCGATCATATGGGCCCTTACAAAGTTTCGACCTTATTTGTATGGTCGCCCATTTGATGTCATCACCGACCATCATGCACTATGCTGGCTGTCGTCACTGAAGGATCCCTCAGGCCGTCTCGCCCGCTGGGCACTTCGCCTGCAGGACTACGACATCCGCGTGCTGTACCGCAACGGACGCCAGCATGCTGACGCCGACGCCCTCTCGCGCTCTCCCTTGCCTGACGACAATGCCCCCTGCTCAGTATCTCACATAACTCTTGCTTCAATCAGCGTTCACACCATCGCTAGCGAACAGCGCAAGGATAAATGGATCGCCTCGCTGATCGACTTGCTCACTGATCCGACGGCAACACCATCCACTCGCGCGTTGCGTCGTCAAGCCCACCATTTCGCCGTTCGTGACGACCTCCTGCACCGACGCAATTACAACGCCGACGGCCGCCAGTGGCTACTAGTGATACCCCGCAGTCTGCGTTCTGATATATGCGAGGCCTTCCACTCTGACCCGCAATGCGCGCACTCTGGGGTATCCAAAACTTACCACCGCATTCGACAACGATACTTCTGGCGTGGGATGTACCGCTACGTGCAGAAGTTCGTTCGCTCCTGCCTCGATTGCCAACGCCGAAAACCTGCAACGCACGTGTCGCCAGCAGGTCTACAACCATTACCTTGCCCTAACCGTCCGTTCGGGCGCGTGGGCATCGATTTGTATGGACCACTTCCTCTGACTTCGGCTGGTAACCGCTGGGCCATCGTCGCTGTTGACCATCTAACGCGCTACGCCGAAACCGCCGCCCTCCCAGCGGCTACAGCGCGCGATGTTGCCTCCTTCCTACTACACCGATTCATACTGCGTCACGGTCCACCCCAAGAGCTTCTCAGCGATCGAGGCCGTGTCTTCTTATCGGAAGTCGTGGAAGCCATTCTGAAAGAGTGCCATGCTGTTCACCGCAAAACTGCTGCTTACCACCCGCAGACGAATGGCCTAACCGAACGCTTTAACCGCACGCTCGGCGACATGCTGTCAATGTACGTCGCCGCCGATCACACCAATTGGGATGCCATTCTGCCCTTCGTCACCTACGCCTATAACACCGCCCCTCAGAGCACTACTGGTTTTTCACCGTTCTTCTTACTGTACGGAAGGCACCCGTCGCACACCATCGACACGATACTTCCATACAAGCCGGATTCATCTGAGTGTGCGCCTATTTCTGACACAGCCAGGCTCGCTGAAGAGTGTCGCGAGCTTGCCAAGACATTTACGACGCAGGAACAAGAGCTGCAGAAGAGCATTCGCGATGACACCACCACTTCTGAACCCACGTTCCTCCCTGGAGCGCTCGTATGGCTCTCGGTCCCTACCATTGCAAGTGGCCTTTCTTCAAAACTGCTGCCGAAATACGAAGGCCCATACCGGATCGTCGAGCGCACATCCCCGGTCAACTACTTGATCGAACCCACCGAACCAGCTTCGGACATGCGCCGTCGAGGGCGCGACATTGTCAACGTGGAGCGCCTCAAGGCCTACTATGACCCACTCATAGTGACGAGCTGTTAGGTCGCCGGACGGCTCCCTTTTCGTACCCGGGGTAATTGTAGAGAAGCCTTGGGACATGGTAATGGGTTACCCTCTCCAGCGCCTTCTAGTGGGTCGCCCTCTTTGGTTGCTTGAAAAAGAACGCCGCTCGCGCAGAGAGTTCGTGCCTTGCCGTGACTGTCGCCATTACTCATTGTCGTTGAGTACTGTCTATTAAACACCTTAACAATAATAATAATAATTTTTCGTTTTAACGTCCCAAAACCACGACATAATTATGAGGTGTGGAGGGCTCCGGAAATTTCGACCACCTGGTGTTCTTTAACGTGCACCTAAATCTAGCAGAAGACGGACCAGACAAAAATCAATTACCCATTTTCGGATATCATGTCCCAGCGTTAGCGGATTTCCGGTCATTTGTCTGAGGCTACAAGCGTTACTGTAAAAGGTTTAATCTCTTTCGAAACGAGCGCGCGTTTCTCGTATGAACCGGGAAATTGTGAAATAGCTCTTTGCGACGTACGATTTCTTCAGGCGGTGGCTTTACGGCGTGCAGGTGATTAGGTTAGCTACGGCGGTCTCCAGCGAGTGGCAAAACGGTAGACGCTTATCCGATGTTTGAACTTCGC